>NC_082723.1:78169223-78469223 GCF_030144855.1 Hypanus sabinus | reverse complement strand
TTACAGTGGAACAGCCATTGACTTGGATTTCTTCTGCAAAGGCTAAAGTTCCACTGTGTAGAGAAGGTAATGTTACTGAAAGTAACTTCTGCTGCATAGGTAGCACACTCATAAAATTGGTTGCAGACAACTCTAAATCATATGGTTAGTGCGCTAACAATGTTTAGATAATGTTAGCACATAGTAGGTATCAGCAAAATTGAACTATACACTCCATTCAGTTGAATGCATTACTTTCTATTCAATGCATTCTGTGGTAAGGTTGTGTACATAACTGCTCTGGGTGGTTTGGAACTGTACAGATAATGCATGTAGAGTGCTCAGTGCCATGGAATACTCCAATGCAAGCTGAATTCAGTACCCTACTTGGTACCATTTACACTGGAACAGCCATTGACTTGGTTTACTTCTACAAAGGCTAAAGTTCCACTGTGTAGAGAAGATAATGTTACTGAAAGTAACTTCTGCTGCATAGGTAGCACACTCATAAAATTGTTTGCAGACAACTCTAAATCATATGGATAGTGTGATAACAATGTTTAGATCATGTCAGCACATAGTAGGTATCAGCAAAATTGAACTGTACACTCCATTCACTTGAATGCATTACTTTCTATTCAATGCATTCTGTGGTAAGGTTGTGTACATAACTGCTCTGGGTGGTTTGGAACTGTATAGATTTTGCATGTAGAGTGCTCAGTGCCATGGAATACTCCAATGCAATGTGAATTCACTAACCTACCTGGTACCATTTACAGTGGAACAGCCATTGACTTGGTTTACTTCTGCAAACGCTAAAGTTCCACTGTGTAGAGAATGTAATGTTACTGAAAGTAACTTCTGGAGAATAGGTAGCACACTCATAAAATTAGTTGCAGTCAACTCTAAATTATATGGATAGTGTGATAACAATGTTTAGATCATGTCAGCACATAGTAGTTATCAGCAAAATTGAACAGTACACTCCATTCTGTTGAATGCATTACTTTCTATTCAATTCATTCTGTGGTAAGGTTGTGTACATAACTACTCTGGGTGGTTTGGAACTGTACAGATATTGCATGTAGAGTGCTCAATGCCATGGAATACTCCAATGCAAGCTGAATTCAGTAACCTACTTGGTACCATTTACAGTGGAACAGCCATTGACTTGGATTTCTTCTGCAAAGGCTAAAGTTCCACTGAGTAGAGAAGGTAATGTTACTGAAAGTAACTTCTGCTGCATAGGTAGCACACTCATAAAATTGGTTGCAGACAACTCTAAATCATATGGTTAGTGCGCTAACAATCTTTAGATCATGTTAGCACATAGTCGGTATCAGCAAAATTGAACTATACACTCCATTCAGTTGAATGCATTACTTTCTATTCAATGCATTCTGTGGTCAGGTTGTGTACATAACTGCTCTGGGTGGTTTGGAACTGTATAGATTTTGCATGTAGAGTGCTCAGTGCCATGGAATACTCCAATGCAATGTGAATTCACTAACCTACTTGGTACCATTTACAGTGGAACAGCCATTGACTTGGATTTCTTCTGCAAAGGCTAAAGTTCCACTGTGTAGAGAAGGTAATGTTACTGAAAGTAACTTCTGCTGCATAGGTAGCACACTCATAAAATTGGTTGCAGACAACTCTAAATCATATGGTTAGTGCGCTAACAATGTTTAGATCATGTTAGTACATAGTAGGTATCAGCAAAATTGAACTATACACTCCATTCAGTTGAATGCATTACTTTCTATTCAATGCATTCTGTGGTAAGGTTGTGTACATAACTGCTCTGGGTGGTTTGGAACTGTATAGATTTTGCATGTAGAGTGCTCAGTGCCATGGAATACTCCAATGCAAGCTGAATTCAGTAACCTACTTGGTACCATTTACAGTGGAACAGCCATTGACTTGGTTTCCTTCTGCAAACGCTAAAGTTCCACTGTGTAGAGAATGTAATGTTACTGAAAGTAACTTCTGGTGAATAGGTAGCACACTCATAAAATTAGTTGCAGTCAACTCTAAATCATATGGATAGTGTGATAACAATGTTTAGATCATGTTAGCACATAGTAGGTATCAGCAAAATTGAACTATACACTCCATTCAGTTGAATGCATTACTTTCTATTCAATGCATTCTGTGGTAAGGTTGTGTACATAACTGCTCTGGGTGGTTTGGAACTGTATAGATTTTGCATGTAAAGTGCTCAGTGCCATGGAATACTCCAATGCAAGCTGAATTCAGTAACCTACTTGGTACCATTTACAGTGGAACAGCCATTGACTTGGTTTACTTCTACAAAGGCTAAAGTTCCACTGTGTAGAGAAGGTAATGTTACTGAAAGTAACTTCTGCTGCATAGGTAGCACACTCATAAAATTGGTTGCAGAGAACTCGAAATCATATGGATAGTGTGATAACAATATTTAGATCATGTCAGCACATAGTAGTTATCAGCAAAATTGAACTGTACACTCCATTGAGTTGAATGCATTACTTTCTATTCAATTCATTCTGTGGTAAGGTTGTGAACATAACTACTCTGGGTGGTTTGGAACTGTACAGATAATGTATGTAGAGTGCTCAGTGCCATGGAATACTCCAATGCAAGCTGAATTCAGTAACCTACTTGGTACCATTTACAGTGGAACAGCCATTGACTTGGTTTACTTCTACAAAGGCTAAAGTTCCACTGTGTAGAGAAGATAATGTTACTGAAAGTAACTTCTGCTGCATAGGTAGCACACTCATAAAATTGTTTGCAGACAACTCTAAATCATATGGATAGTGTGATAACAATGTTTAGATCATGTCAGCACATAGTAGGTATCAGCAAAATTGAACTGTACACTCCATTCACTTGAATGCTTTACTTTCTATTCAATGCATTCTGTGGTAAGGTTGTGTACATAACTGCTCTGGGTGGTTTGGAACTGTATAGATTTTGCATGTAGAGTGCTCAGTGCCATGGAATACTCCAATGCAATGTGAATTCACTAAACTACCTGGTACCATTTACAGTGGAACAGCCATTGACTTGGTTTACTTCTGCAAACGCTAAAGTTCCACTGTGTAGAGAATGTAATGTTACTGAAAGTAACTTCTGGAGAATAGCTAGCACACTCATAAAATTAGTTGCAGTCAACTCTAAATTTTATGGATAGTGTGATAACAATGTTTAGATCATGTCAGCACATAGTAGTTATCAGCAAAATTGAACAGTACACTCCATTCAGTTGAATGCATTACTTTCTATTCAATTCATTCTGTGGTAAGGTTGTGAACATAACTACTCTGGGTGGTTTGGAACTGTACAGATAATGCATGTAGAGTGCTCAGTGCCATGGAATACTCCAATGCAAGCTGAATTCAGTATCCTACTTGGTACCATTTACACTGGAACAGCCATTGACTTGGTTTACTTCTACAAAGGCTAAAGTTCCACTGTGTAGAGAAGATAATGTTACTGAAAGTAACTTCTGCTGCATAGGTAGCACACTCATAAAATTGTTTGCAGACAACTCTAAATCATATGGATAGTGTGATAACAATGTTTAGATCATGTCAGCACATAGTAGGTATCAGCAAAATTGAACTGTACACTCCATTCACTTGAATGCATTACTTTCTATTCAATTCATTCTGTGGTAAGGTTGTGAACATAACTACTCTGGGTGGTTTGGAACTGTACAGATAATGCATGTAGAGTGCTCAGTGCCATGGAATACTCCAATGCAAGCTGAATTCAGTAACCTACTTGGTACCATTTACACTGGAACAGCCATTGACTTGGTTTACTTCTACAAAGGCTAAAGTTCCACTGTGTAGAGAAGATAATGTTACTGAAAGTAACTTCTGCTGCATAGGTAGCACACTCATAAAATTGGTTGCAGACAACTCTAAACCATATGGTTAGTGCGCTAACAATGTTTAGATCATGTTAGCACAGAGTAGGTATCAGCAAAATTGAACAGTACCCTGCATTCAGTTGAATGCATTACTTTCTATTCAATTCATTCTGTGGTAAGGTTGTGTACATAACTACTCTGGGTGGTTTGGAACTGTACAGATATTGCATGTAGAGTACTCAGTGCCATGGAATACTCCAATGCAAGCTGAATTCAGTAACCTACTTGGTACCATTTACAGTGGAACATCCATTGACTTGGATTTCTTCTGCAAAGGCTAAAGTTCCACTGTGTAGAGAAGGTAATGTTACCAAAAGTAACTTCTGCTGCATAGGTAGCACACTCATAAAATTGGTTGCAGACAACTCTGAATCATATGGCTAGTGTGCAAACAATGTTTAGATCATGTCAGCACATAGTAGTTATTAGCAAAATTGAAGTGTACACTCCATTCAGTTGAATGCAGTACTTTCTATTCAATTCATTCTGTGGTAAGGTTGTGAACATAACTACTCTGGGTGGTTTGGAACTGTACAGATAATGCATGTAGAGTGCTCAGTGCCATGGAATACTCCAATGCAATGTGAATTCACTAACCTACCTGGTACCATTTACAGTGCAACAGCCATTGACTTGGTTTACTTCTGCAAACGCTAAAGTTCCACTGTGTAGAGAATGTAATGTTACTGAAAGTAACTTCTGGAGAATAGGTAGCACACTCATAAAATTAGTTGCAGTCAACTCTAAATTATATGGATAGTGTGATAACAATGTTTAGATCATGTCAGCACATAGTAGTTATCAGCAAAATTGAACAGTACACTCCATTCAGTTGAATGCATTACTTTCTATTCAATTCATTCTGTGGTAAGGTTGTGTACATAACTACTCTGGGTGGTTTGGAACTGTACAGATATTGCATGTAGAGTGCTCAGTGCCATGGAATACTTCAATGCAAGCTGAATTCAGTAACCTACTTGGTACCATTTACAGTGGAACAGCCATTGACTTGGATTTCTTCTGCAAAGGCTAAAGTTCCACTGTGTAGAGAAGGTAATGTTACTGAAAGTAACTTCTGCTGCATAGGTAGCACACTCATAAAATTGGTTGCAGACAACTCTAAATCATATGGTTAGTGCGCTAACAATGTTTAGATAATGTTAGCACATAGTAGGTATCAGCAAAATTGAACTATACACTCCATTCAGTTGAATGCATTACTTTCTATTCAATGCATTCTGTGGTAAGGTTGTGTACATAACTGCTCTGGGTGGTTTGGAACTGTACAGATAATGCATGTAGAGTGCTCAGTGCCATGGAATACTCCAATGCAATGTGAATTCACTAACCTACCTTGTACCATTTACAGTGGAACAGCCATTGACTTGGTTTACTTCTGCAAAGGCTAAAGTTCCACTGTGTAGAGAATGTAATGTTACTGAAAGTAACTTCTGGTGAATAGGTAGCACACTCATAAAATTAGTTGCAGTCAACTCTAAATCATATGGATAGTGTGATAACAATGTTTAGATCATGTCAGCACATAGTAGTTATCTGCAAAATTGAACAGTACCCTGCATTCAGTTGAATGCATTACTTTCTATTCAATTCATTCTGTGGTAAGGTTGTGTACATAACTACTCTGGGTGGTTTGGAACTGTACAGATATTGCATGTAGAGTGCTCAATGCCATGGAATACTCCAATGCAAGCTGAATTCAGTAACCTACTTGGTACCATTTACACTGGAACAGCCATTGACTTGGTTTACTTCTACAAAGGCTAAAGTTCCACTGTGTAGAGAAGATAATGTTACTGAAAGTAACTTCTGCTGCATAGGTAGCACACTCATCAAATTGTTTGCAGACAACTAAATCATATGGATAGTGTGATAACAATGTTTAGATCATGTCAGCACATAGTAGGTATCAGCAAAATTGAACTGTACACTCCATTCACTTGAATGCATTACTTTCTATTCAATGCATTCTGTGGTAAGGTTGTGTACATAACTGCTCTGGGTGGTTTGGAACTGTATAGATTTTGCATGTAGAGTGCTCAGTGCCATGGAATACTCCAATGCAATGTGAATTCACTAAACTACCTGGTACCATTTACAGTGGAACAGCCATTGACTTGGTTTACTTCTGCAAACGCTAAAGTTCCACTGTGTAGAGAATGTAATGTTACTGAAAGTAACTTCTGGTGAATAGGTAGCACACTCATAAAATTGGTTGCAGACAACTCTAAACCATATGGTTAGTGCGCTAACAATGTTTAGATCATGTTAGCACAGAGTAGGTATCAGCAAAATTGAACAGTACCCTGCATTCAGTTGAATGCATTACTTTCTATTCAATTCATTCTGTGGTAAGGTTGTGTACATAACTACTCTGGGTGGTTTGGAACTGTACAGATATTGCATGTAGAGTACTCAGTGCCATGGAATACTCCAATGCAAGCTGAATTCAGTAACCTACTTGGTACCATTTACAGTGGAACATCCATTGACTTGGATTTCTTCTGCAAAGGCTAAAGTTCCACTGTGTAGAGAAGGTAATGTTACCAAAAGTAACTTCTGCTGCATAGGTAGCACACTCATAAAATTGGTTGCAGACAACTCTGAATCATATGGCTAGTGTGCAAACAATGTTTAGATCATGTCAGCACATAGTAGTTATTAGCAAAATTGAAGTGTACACTCCATTCAGTTGAATGCAGTACTTTCTATTCAATTCATTCTGTGGTAAGGTTGTGAACATAACTACTCTGGGTGGTTTGGAACTGTACAGATAATGCATGTAGAGTGCTCAGTGCCATGGAATACTCCAATGCAATGTGAATTCACTAACCTACCTGGTACCATTTACAGTGCAACAGCCATTGACTTGGTTTACTTCTGCAAACGCTAAAGTTCCACTGTGTAGAGAATGTAATGTTACTGAAAGTAACTTCTGGAGAATAGGTAGCACACTCATAAAATTAGTTGCAGTCAACTCTAAATTATATGGATAGTGTGATAACAATGTTTAGATCATGTCAGCACATAGTAGTTATCAGCAAAATTGAACAGTACCCTGCATTCAGTTGAATGCATTACTTTCTATTCAATTCATTCTGTGGTAAGGTTGTGTACATAACTACTCTGGGTGGTTTGGAACTGTACAGATAATGCATGTAGAGTGCTCAGTGCCATGGAATACTCCAATGCAATGTGAACTCACTAACATACCTCGTACCATTTACAGTGCAACAGCCATTGAACTGGTTTACTTCTGCAAACGCTAAAGTTCCACTGTGTAGAGAATGTAATGTTACTGAAAGTAACTTCTGGAGAATAGGTAGCACACTCATAAAATTAGTTGCAGTCAACTCTAAATCATATGGACAGTGTGATAACAATGTTTAGATCATGTCAGCACATAGTAGTTATCAGCAAAATTGAACAGTACACTCCATTGAGTTGAATGCATTACTTTCTATTCAATTCATTCTGTGGTAAGGTTGTGTACATAACTACTCTGGGTGGTTTGGAACTGTACAGATATTGCATGTAGAGTGCTCAGTGCCATGGAATACTTCAATGCAAGCTGAATTCAGTAACCTACTTGGTACCATTTACAGTGGAACAGCCATTGACTTGGATTTCTTCTGCAAAGGCTAAAGTTCCACTGTGTAGAGAAGGTAATGTTACTGAAAGTAACTTCTGCTGCATAGGTAGCACACTCATAAAATTGGTTGCAGACAACTCTAAATCATATGGTTAGTGCGCTAACAATGTTTAGATAATGTTAGCACATAGTAGGTATCAGCAAAATTGAACTATACACTCCATTCAGTTGAATGCATTACTTTCTATTCAATGCATTCTGTGGTAAGGTTGTGTACATAACTGCTCTGGGTGGTTTGGAACTGTACAGATAATGCATGTAGAGTGCTCAGTGCCATGGAATACTCCAATGCAATGTGAATTCACTAACCTACCTTGTACCATTTACAGTGGAACAGCCATTGACTTGGTTTACTTCTGCAAAGGCTAAAGTTCCACTGTGTAGAGAATGTAATGTTACTGAAAGTAACTTCTGGTGAATAGGTAGCACACTCATAAAATTAGTTGCAGTCAACTCTAAATCATATGGATAGTGTGATAACAATGTTTAGATCATGTTAGCACATAGTAGGTATCAGCAAAATTGAACTATACACTCCATTCAGTTGAATGCATTACTTTCTATTCAATGCATTCTGTGGTAAGGTTGTGTACATAACTGCTCTGGGTGGTTTGGAACTGTATAGATTTTGCATGTCAAGTGCTCAGTGCCATGGAATACTCCAATGCAAGCTGAATTCAGTAACCTACTTGGTACCATTTACAGTGGAACAGCCATTGACTTGGTTTACTTCTACAAAGGCTTAAGTTCCACTGTGTAGAGAAGATAATGTTACTGAAAGTAACTTCTGCTGCATAGGTAGCACACTCATAAAATTGTTTGCAGACAACTCTAAATCATATGGATAGTGTGATAACAATGTTTAGATCATGTCAGCACATAGTAGGTATCAGCAAAATTGAACTGTACACTCCATTCACTTGAATGCATTACTTTCTATTCAATGCATTCTGTGGTAAGGTTGTGTACATAACTGCTCTGGGTGGTTTGGAACTGTACAGATAATGCATGTAGAGTGCTCAGTGCCATGGAATACTCCAATGCATTGTGAATTCACTAACCTACCTGGTACCATTTACAGTGGAACAGCCATTGACTTGGTTTACTTCTGCAAACGCTAAAGTTCCACTGTGTAGAGAATGTAATGTTACTGAAAGTAACTTCTGGAGAATAGGTAGCACACTCATAAAATTAGTTGCAGTCAACTCTAAATTATATGGATAGTGTGATAACAATGTTTAGATCATGTCAGCACATAGTAGTTATCAGCAAAATTGAACAGTACACTCCATTCTGTTGAATGCATTACTTTCTATTCAATTCATTCTGTGGTAAGGTTGTGTACATAACTACTCTGGGTGGTTTGGAACTGTACAGATATTGCATGTAGAGTGCTCAATGCCATGGAATACTCCAATGCAAGCTGAATTCAGTAACCTACTTGGTACCATTTACAGTGGAACAGCCATTGACTTGGATTTCTTCTGCAAAGGCTAAAGTTCCACTGTGTAGAGAAGGTAATGTTACTGAAAGTAACTTCTGCTGCATAGGTAGCACACTCATAAAATTGGTTGCAGACAACTCTAAATCATATGGTTAGTGCGCTAACAATGTTTAGATCATGTTAGCACATAGTAGGTATCAGCAAAATTGAACTATACACTCCATTCAGTTGAATGCATTACTTTCTATTCAATGCATTCTGTGGTAAGGTTGTGTACATAACTGCTCTGGGTGGTTTGGAACTGTATAGATTTTGCATGTAGAGTGCTCAGTGCCATGGAATACTCCAATGCAAGCTGAATTCAGTAACCTACTTGGTACCATTTACAGTGGAACAGCCATTGACTTGGTTTACTTCTACAAAGGCTAAAGTTCCACTGTGTAGAGAAGGTAATGTTACTGAAAGTAACTTCTGCTGCATAGGTAGCACACTCATAAAATTGGTTGCAGAGAACTCGAAATCATATGGATAGTGTGATAACAATATTTAGATCATGTCAGCACATAGTAGTTATCAGCAAAATTGAACTGTACACTCCATTGAGTTGAATGCATTACTTTCTATTCAATTCATTCTGTGGTAAGGTTGTGAACATAACTACTCTGGGTGGTTTGGAACTGTACAGATAATGCATGTAGAGTGCTCAGTGCCATGGAATACTCCAATGCAAGCTGAATTCAGTAACCTACTTGGTACCATTTACACTGGAACAGCCATTGACTTGGTTTACTTCTACAAAGGCTAAAGTTCCACTGTGTAGAGAAGATAATGTTACTGAAAGTAACTTCTGCTGCATAGGTAGCACACTGATAAAATTGTTTGCAGACAACTCTAAATCATATGGATAGTGTGATAACAATGTTTAGATCATGTCAGCACAGAGTAGGTATCAGCAAAATTGAACTGTACACTCCATTCACTTGAATGCATTACTTTCTATTCAATGCATTCTGTGGTAAGGTTGTGTACATAACTGCTCTGAGTGGTTTGGAACTGTATAGATTTTGCATGTAGAGTGCTCAGTGCCATGGAATACTCCAATGCAAGCTGAATTCAGTAACCTACTTGGTACCATTTACAGTGGAACAGCCATTGACTTGGATTTCTTCTGCAAAGTCTAAAGTTCCACTGTGTAGAGAAGGTAATGTTACTGAAAGTAACTTCTGCTGCATAGGTAGCACACTCATAAAATTGGTTGCAGACAACTCTAAACCATATGGTTAGTGCGCTAACAATGTTTAGATCATGTTAGCACATAGTAGGTATCAGCAAAATTGAACTATACACTCCATTCAGTTGAATGCATTACTTTCTATTCAATGCATTCTGTGGTAAGGTTGTGTACATAACTGCTCTGGGTGGTTTGGAACTGTATAGATTTTGCATGTAGAGTGCTCAGTGCCATGGAATACTCCAATGCAAGCTGAATTCAGTAACCTACTTGGTACCATTTACAGTGGAACAGCCATTGACTTGGTTTACTTCTACAAAGGCTAAAGTTCCTCTGTGTAGAGAAGGTAATGTTACTGAAAGTAACTTCTGCTGCATAGGTAGCACACTC
The DNA here is from genome assembly GCF_030144855.1 of Hypanus sabinus. Taxonomy (NCBI): domain Eukaryota; kingdom Metazoa; phylum Chordata; class Chondrichthyes; order Myliobatiformes; family Dasyatidae; genus Hypanus; species Hypanus sabinus. The sequence goes on along the minus strand of NC_082723.1, from coordinate 78,458,587 downwards.
ATAAAATTGGTTGCAGAGAACTCGAAATCATATGGATAGTGTGATAACAATATTTAGATCATGTCAGCACATAGTAGTTATCAGCAAAATTGAACTGTACACTCCATTGAGTTGAATGCATTACTTTCTATTCAATTCATTCTGTGGTAAGGTTGTGAACATAACTACTCTGGGTGGTTTGGAACTGTACAGATAATGCATGTAGAGTGCTCAGTGCCATGGAATACTCCAATGCAAGCTGAATTCAGTAACCTACTTGGTACCATTTACACTGGAACAGCCTTTGACTTGGTTTACTTCTACAAAGGCTAAAGTTCCACTGTGTAGAGAAGATAATGTTACTGAAAGTAACTTCTGCTGCATAGGTAGCACACTGATAAAATTGTTTGCAGACAACTCTAAATCATATGGATAGTGTGATAACAATGTTTAGATCATGTCAGCACATAGTAGGTATCAGCAAAATTGAACTGTACACTCCATTCACTTGAATGCATTACTTTCTATTCAATGCATTCTGTGGTAAGGTTGTGTACATAACTGCTCTGAGTGGTTTGGAACTGTATAGATTTTGCATGTAGAGTGCTCAGTGCCATGGAATACTCCAATGCAATGTGAATTCACTAAACTACCTGGTACCATTTACAGTGGAACAGCCATTGACTTGGTTTACTTCTGCAAACGCTAAAGTTCCACTGTGTAGAGAATGTAATGTTACTGAAAGTAACTTCTGGAGAATAGGTAGCACACTCATAAAATTAGTTGCAGTGAACTCTAAATTATATGGATAGTGTGATAACAATGTTTATATCATGTCAGCACATAGTAGTTATCAGCAAAATTGAACAGTACACTCCATTCAGTTGAATGCATTACTTTCTATTCAATTCATTCTGTGGTAAGGTTGTGTACAGAACTACTCTGGGTGGTTTGGAACTGTACAGATATTGCATGTAGAGTGCTCAGTGCCATGTAATACTGCAATGCAAGCTGAATTCAGTAACCTACTTGGTACCATTTACAGTGGAACAGCCATTGACTTGGATTTCTTCTGCAAAGGCTAAAGTTCCACTGTGTAGAGAAGGTAATGTTACTGAAAGTAACTTCTGCTGCATAGGTAGCACACTCATAAAATTGGTTGCAGACAACTCTAAATCATATGGTTAGTGCGCTAACAATGTTTAGATCATGTTAGCACATAGTAGGTATCAGCAAAATTGAACTATACACTCCATTCAGTTGAATGCATTACTTTCTATTCAATGCATTCTGCGGTAAGGTTGTGTACATAACTGCTCTGGGTTGTTTGGAACTGTATAGATTTTGCATGTAGAGTGCTCAGTGCCATGGAATACTCCAATGCAATGTGAATTCACTAACCTACCTGGTACCATTTACAGTGGAACAGCCATTGACTTGGTTTACTTCTGCAAACGCTAAAGTTCCACTGTGTAGAGAATGTAATGTTACTGAAAGTAACTTCTGGAGAATAGGTAGCACACTCATAAAATTAGTTGCAGTCAACTCTAAATTATATGGATAGTGTGATAACAATGTTTAGATCATGTCAGCACATAGTAGATATCAGCAAAATTGAACAGTACACTCCATTCAGTTGAATGCATTACTTTCTATTCAATTCATTCTGTGGTAAGGTTGTGTACATAACTACTCTGGGTGGTTTGGAACTGTACAGATATTGCATGTAGAGTGCTCAGTGCCATGGAATACTCCAATGCAAGCTGAATTCAGTAACCTACTTGGTACCATTTACAGTGGAACAGCCATTGACCTGGATTTCTTCTGCAAAGTCTAAAGTTCCACTGTGTAGAGAAGGTAATGTTACTGAAAGTAACTTCTGCTGCATAGGTAGCACACTCATAAAATTGGTTGCAGACAACTCTAAACCTTATGGTTAGTGCGCTAACAATGTTTAGATCATGTTAGCACATAGTAGGTATCAGCAAAATTGAACTATACACTCCATTCAGTTGAATGCATTACTTTCTATTCAATGCATTCTGTGGTAAGGTTGTGTACATAACTGCTCTGGGTGGTTTGGAACTGTATAGATTTTGCAAGTAGAGTGCTCAGTGCCATGGAATACTCCAATGCAATGTGAATTCACTAACCTACTTGGTACCATTTACAGTGGAACAGCCATTGACTTGGATTTCTTCTGCAAAGGCTAAAGTTCCACTGTGTAGAGAAGGTAATGTTACTGAAAGTAACTTCTGCTGCATAGGTAGCACACTCATAAAATTGGTTGCAGAGAACTCTAAATCATATGGTTAGTGCGCTAACAATGTTTAGATCATGTTAGCACATAGTAGGTATCAGCAAAATTGAACTATACACTCCATTCAGTTGAATGCATTACTTTCTATTCAATGCATTCTGTGGTAAGGTTGTGTACATAACTGCTCTGGGTGGTTTGGAACTGTATAGATTTTGCATGTAGAGTGCTCAGTGCCATGGAATACTCCAATGCAAGCTGAATTCAGTAACCTACTTGGTAACATTTACAGTGGAACAGCCATTGACTTGGTTTACTTCTACAAAGGCTAAAGTTCCACTGTGTAGAGAAGGTAATGTTACTGAAAGTAACTTCTGCTGCATAGGTAGCACACTCATAAAATTGGTTGCAGAGAACTCGAAATCATATGGATAGTGTGATAACAATATTTAGATCATGTCAGCACATAGTAGTTATCAGCAAAATTGAACTGTACACTCCATTGAGTTGAATGCATTACTTTCTATTCAATTCATTCTGTGGTAAGGTTGTGAACATAACTACTCTGGGTGGTTTGGAACTGTACAGATAATGCATGTAGAGTGCTCAGTGCCATGGAATACTCCAATGCAAGCTGAATTCAGTAACCTACTTGGTACCATTTACACTGGAACAGCCATTGACTTGGTTTACTTCTACAAAGACTAAAGTTCCACTGTGTAGAGAAGATAATGTTACTGAAAGTAACTTCTGCTGCATAGGTAGCACACTGATAAAATTGTTTGCAGACAACTCTAAATCATATGGATAGTGTGATAACAATGTTTAGATCATGTCAGCACATAGTAGGTATCAGCAAAATTGAACTGTACACTCCATTCACTTGAATGCATTACTTTCTATTCAATGCATTCTGTGGTAAGGTTGTGTACATAACTGCTCTGAGTGGTTTGGAACTGTATAGATTTTGCATGTAGAGTGCTCAGTGCCATGGAATACTCCAATGCAAGCTGAATTCAGTAACCTACTTGGTACCATTTACAGTGGAACAGCCATTGACTTGGATTTCTTCTGCAAAGTCTAAAGTTCCACTGTGTAGAGAAGGTAATGTTACTGAAAGTAACTTCTGCTGCATAGGTAGCACACTCATAAAATTGGTTGCAGACAACTCTAAACCATATGGTTAGTGCGCTAACAATGTTTAGATCATGTTAGCACATAGTAGGTATCAGCAAAATTGAACTATACACTCCATTCAGTTGAATGCATTACTTTCTATTCAATGCATTCTGTGGTAAGGTTGTGTACATAACTGCTCTGGGTGGTTTGGAACTGTATAGATTTTGCATGTAGAGTGCTCAGTGCCATGGAATACTCCAATGCAAGCTGAATTCAGTAACCTACTTGGTACCATTTACAGTGGAACAGCCATTGACTTGGTTTACTTCTACAAAGGCTAAAGTTCCACTGTGTAGAGAAGATAATGTTACTGAAAGTAACTTCTGCTGCATAGGTAGCACACTGATAAAATTGTTTGCAGACAACTCTAAATCATATGGATAGTGTGATAACAATGTTTAGATCATGTCAGCACATAGTAGGTATCAGCAAAATTGAACTGTACACTCCATTCACTTGAATGCATTACTTTCTATTCAATGCATTCTGTGGTAAGGTTGTGTACATAACTGCTCTGAGTGGTTTGGAACTGTATAGATTTTGCATGTAGAGTGCTCAGTGCCATGGAATACTCCAATGCAATGTGAATTCACTAAACTACCTGGTACCATTTACAGTGGAACAGCCATTGACTTGGTTTACTTCTGCAAACGCTAAAGTTCCACTGTGTAGAGAATGTAATGTTACTGAAAGTAACTTCTGGAGTATAGGTAGCACACTCATAAAATTAGTTGCAGTGAACTCTAAATTATATGGATAGTGTGATAACAATGTTTAGATCATGTCAGCACATAGTAGTTATCAGCAAAATTGAACAGTACACTCCATTCAGTTGAATGCATTACTTTCTATTCAATTCATTCTGTGGTAAGGTTGTGTACATAACTACTCTGGGTGGTTTGGAACTGTACAGATATTGCATGTAGAGTGCTCAGTGCCATGGAATACTCCAATGCAAGCTGAATTCAGTAACCTACTTGGTACCATTTACAGTGGAACAGCCATTGACTTGGATTTCTTCTGCAAAGGCTAAAGTTCCACTGTGTAGAGAAGGTAATGTTACTGAAAGTAACTTCTGCTGCATAGGTAGCACACTCATAAAATTGGTTGCAGACAACTCTAAATCATATGGTTAGTGCGCTAACAATGTTTAGATCATGTTAGCACATAGTAGGTATCAGCAAAATTGAACTATACACTCCATTCAGTTGAATGCATTACTTTCTATTCAATGCATTCTGCGGTAAGGTTGTGTACATAACTGCTCTGGGTTGTTTGGAACTGTATAGATTTTGCATGTAGAGTGCTCAGTGCCACGGAATACTCCAATGCAATGTGAATTCACTAACCTACCTGGTACCATTTACAGTGGAACAGCCATTGACTTGGTTTACTTCTGCAAACGCTAAAGTTCCACTGTGTAGAGAATGTAATGTTACTGAAAGTAACTTCTGGAGAATAGGTAGCACACTCATAAAATTAGTTGCAGTCAACTCTAAATTATATGGATAGTGTGATAACAATGTTTAGATCATGTCAGCACATAGTAGATATCAGCAAAATTGAACAGTACACTCCATTCAGTTGAATGCATTACTTTCTATTCAATTCAATCTGTGGTAAGGTTGTGTACATAACTACTCTGGGTGGTTTGGAACTGTACAGATATTGCATGTAGAGTGCTCAGTGCCATGGAATACTCCAATGCAAGCTGAATTCAGTAACCTACTTGGTACCATTTACAGTGGAACAGCCATTGACTTGGATTTCTTCTGCAAAGTCTAAAGTTCCACTGTGTAGAGAAAGTAATGTTACTGAAAGTAACTTCTGCTGCATAGGTAGCACACTCATAAAATTGGTTGCAGACAACTCTAAACCTTATGGTTAGTGCGCTAACAATGTTTAGATCATGTTAGCACATAGTAGGTATCAGCAAAATTGAACTATACACTCCATTCAGTTGAATGCATTACTTTCTATTCAATGCATTCTGTGGTAAGGTTGTGTACATAACTGCTCTGGGTGGTTTGGAACTGTATAGATTTTGCAAGTAGAGTGCTGAGTGCCATGGAATACTCCAATGCAATGTGAATTCACTAACCTACTTGGTACCATTTACAGTGGAACAGCCATTGACTTGGATTTCTTCTGCAAAGGCTAAAGTTCCACTGTGTAGAGAAGGTAATGTTACTGAAAGTAACTTCTGCTGCATAGGTAGCACACTCATAAAATTGGTTGCAGAGAACTCTAAATCATATGGTTAGTGCGCTAACAATGTTTAGATCATGTTAGCACATAGTAGGTATCAGCAAAATTGAACTATACACTCCATTCAGTTGAATGCATTACTTTCTATTCAATGCATTCTGTGGTAAGGTTGTGTACATAACTGCTCTGGGTGGTTTGGAACTGTATAGATTTTGCATGTAGAGTGCTCAGTGCCATGGAATACTCCAATGCAAGCTGAATTCAGTAACCTACTTGGTAACATTTACAGTGGAACAGCCATTGACTTGGTTTACTTCTACAAAGGCTAAAGTTCCACTGTGTAGAGAAGGTAATGTTACTGAAAGTAACTTCTGCTGCATAGGTAGCACACTCATAAAATTGGTTGCAGAGAACTCGAAATCATATGGATAGTGTGATAACAATATTTAGATCATGTCAGCACATAGTAGTTATCAGCAAAATTGAACTGTACACTCCATTGAGTTGAATGCATTACTTTCTATTCAATTCATTCTGTGGTAAGGTTGTGAACATAACTACTCTGGGTGGTTTGGAACTGTACAGATAATGCATGTAGAGTGCTCAGTGCCATGGAATACTCCAATGCAAGCTGAATTCAGTAACCTACTTGGTACCATTTACACTGGAACAGCCATTGACTTGGTTTACTTCTACAAAGGCTAAAGTTCCACTGTGTAGAGAAGATAATGTTACTGAAAGTAACTTCTGCTGCATAGGTAGCACACTGATAAAATTGTTTGCAGACAACTCTAAATCATATGGATAGTGTGATAACAATGTTTAGATCATGTCAGCACATAGTAGGTATCAGCAAAATTGAACTGTACACTCCATTCACTTGAATGCATTACTTTCTATTCAATGCATTCTGTGGTAAGGTTGTGTACATAACTGCTCTGAGTGGTTTGGAACTGTATAGATTTTGCATGTAGAGTGCTCAGTGCCATGGAATACTCCAATGCAAGCTGAATTCAGTAAGCTACTTGGTACCATTTACAGTGGAACAGCCATTGACTTGGATTTCTTCTGCAAAGTCTAAAGTTCCACTGTGTAGAGAAGGTAATGTTACTGAAAGTAACTTCTGCTGCATAGGTAGCACACTCATAAAATTGGTTGCAGACAACTCTAAACCATATGGTTAGTGCGCTAACAATGTTTAGATCATGTTAGCACATAGTAGGTATCAGCAAAATTGAACTATACACTCCATTCAGTTGAATGCATTACTTTCTATTCAATGCATTCTGTGGTAAGGTTGTGTACATAACTGCTCTGGGTGGTTTGGAACTGTATAGATTTTGCATGTAGAGTGCTCAGTGCCATGGAATACTCCAATGCAAGCTGAATTCAGTAACCTACTTGGTACCATTTACAGTGGAACAGCCATTGACTTGGTTTACTTCTACAAAGGCTAAAGTTCCTCTGTGTAGAGAAGGTAATGTTACTGAAAGTAACTTCTGCTGCATAGGTAGCACACTCATAAAATTGGTTGCAGAGAACTCGAAATCATATGGATAGTGTGATAACAATATTTAGATCATGTCAGCACATAGTAGTTATCAGCAAAATTGAACTGTACACTCCATTGAGTTGAATGCATTACTTTCTATTCAATTCATTCTGTGGTAAGGTTGTGAACATAACTACTCTGGGTGGTTTGGAACTGTACAGATAATGCATGTAGAGTGCTCAGTGCCATGGAATACTCCAATGCAAGCTGAATTCAGTAACCTACTTGGTACCATTTACACTGGAACAGCCTTTGACTTGGTTTACTTCTACAAAGGCTAAAGTTCCACTGTGTAGAGAAGATAATGTTACTGAAAGTAACTTCTGCTGCATAGGTAGCACACTGATAAAATTGTTTGCAGACAACTCTAAATCATATGGATAGTGTGATAACAATGTTTAGATCATGTCAGCACATAGTAGGTATCAGCAAAATTGAACTGTACACTCCATTCACTTGAATGCATTACTTTCTATTCAATGCATTCTGTGGTAAGGTTGTGTACATAACTGCTCTGAGTGGTTTGGAACTGTATAGATTTTGCATGTAGAGTGCTCAGTGCCATGGAATACTCCAATGCAATGTGAATTCACTAAACTACCTGGTACCATTTACAGTGGAACAGCCATTGACTTGGTTTACTTCTGCAAACGCTAAAGTTCCACTGTGTAGAGAATGTAATGTTACTGAAAGTAACTTCTGGAGAATAGGTAGCACACTCATAAAATTAGTTGCAGTCAACTCTAAATTATATGGATAGTGTGATAACAATGTTTAGATCATGTCAGCACATAGTAGATATCAGCAAAATTGAACAGTACACTCCATTCAGTTGAATGCATTACTTTCTATTCAATTCATTCTGTGGTAAGGTTGTGTACATAACTACTCTGGGTGGTTTGGAACTGTACAGATATTGCATGTAGAGTGCTCAGTGCCATGGAATACTCCAATGCAAGCTGAATTCAGTAACCTACTTGGTACCATTTACAGTGGAACAGCCATTGACTTGGATTTCTTCTGCAAAGTCTAAAGTTCCACTGTGTAGAGAAGGTAATGTTACTGAAAGTAACTTCTGCTGCATAGGTAGCACACTCATAAAATTGGTTGCAGACAACTCTAAACCTTATGGTTAGTGCGCTAACAATGTTTAGATCATGTTAGCACATAGTAGGTATCAGCAAAATTGAACTATACACTCCATTCAGTTGAATGCATTACTTTCTATTCAATGCATTCTGTGGTAAGGATGTGTACATAACTGCTCTGGGTGGTTTGGAACTGTATAGATTTTGCAAGTAGAGTGCTCAGTGCCATGGAATACTCCAATGCAATGTGAATTCACTAACCTACTTGGTACCATTTACAGTGGAACAGCCATTGACTTGGATTTCTTCTGCAAAGGCTAAAGTTCCACTGTGTAGAGAAGGTAATGTTACTGAAAGTAACTTCTGCTGCATAGGTAGCACACTCATAAAATTGGTTGCAGAGAACTCGAAATCATATGCAAAGTGTGATAACAATATTTAGATCATGTCAGCACATAGTAGTTATCAGCAAAATTGAACTGTACACTCCATTGAGTTGAATGCATTACTTTCTATTCAATTCATTCTGTGGTAAGGTTGTGTACATAACTACTCTGGGTGGTTTGGAACTGTACAGATATTGCATGTAGAGTGCTCAGTGCCATGGAATACTCCAATGCAAGCTGAATTCAGTAACCTACTTGGTACCATTTACAGTGGAACAGCCATTGACTTGGATTTCTTCTGCAAAGGCTAAAGTTCCACTGTGTAGAAAAGGTAATGTTACTGAAAGTAACTTCTGCTGCATAGGTAGCACACTCATAAAATTGGTTGCAGACAACTCTAAATCATATGGATAGTGTGATAACAATGTTTAGATCATGTTAGCACATAGTAGGTATCAGCAAAATTGAACTACACACTCCATTCACTTGAATGCATTACTTTCTATTCAATGCATTCTGTGGTAAGGTTGTGTACATAACTGCTCTGGGTTGTTTGGAACTGTATAGATTTTGCATGTAGAGTGCTCAGTGCCATTGAATACTCCAATGCAATCTGAATTCACTAACCTACCTGGTACCATTTACAGTGGAACAGCCATTGACTTGGTTTACTTCTGCAAACGCTAAAGTTCCACTGTGTAGAGAATGTAATGTTACTGAAAGTAACTTCTGGTGAATAGGTAGCACACTCATAAAATTAGTTGCAGTCAACTCTAAATCATATGGATAGTGTGATAACAATGTTTAGATCATGTCAGCACATAGTAGTTATCAGCAAAATTGAACAGTACCCTGCATTCAGTTGAATGCATTACTTTCTATTCAATTCATTCTGTGGTAAGGTTGTGTACATAACTACTCTGGGTGGTTTGGAACTGTACAGATATTGCATGTAGAGTGCTCAGTGCCATGGAATACTCCAATGCAAGCTGAATTCAGTAACCTACTTGGTACCATTTACAGTGGAACAGCCATTGACTTGGATTTCTTCTGCAAAGGCTAAAGTTCCACTGTGTAGAGAAGGTAATGTTACTGAAAGTAACTTCTGCTGCATAGGTAGCACACTCATAAAATTGGTTGCAGACAACTCTAAATCATATGGATAGTGTGATAACAATGTTTAGATCATGTCAGCACATAGTAGGTATCAGCAAAATTGAACTGTACACTCCATTCACTTGAATGCATTACTTTCTATTCAATGCATTCTGTGGTAAGGTTGTGTACATAACTGCTCTGAGTGGTTTGGAACTGTATAGATTTTGCATGTAGAGTGCTCAGTGCCATGGAATACTCCAATGCAAGCTGAATTCAGTAACCTACTTGGTACCATTTACAGTGGAACAGCCATTGACTTGGATTTCTTCTGCAAAGTCTAAAGTTCCACTGTGTAGAGAAGGTAATGTTACTGAAAGTAACTTCTGCTGCATAGGTAGCACACTCATAAAATTGGTTGCAGACAACTCTAAACCATATGGTTAGTGCGCTAACAATGTTTAGATCATGTTAGCACATAGTAGGTATCAGCAAAATTGAACTATACACTCCATTCAGTTGAATGCATTACTTTCTATTCAATGCATTCTGTGGTAAGGTTGTGTACATAACTGCTCTGGGTGGTTTGGAACTGTATAGATTTTGCATGTAGAGTGCTCAGTGCCATGGAATACTCCAATGCAAGCTGAATTCAGTAACCTACTTGGTACCATTTACAGTGGAACAGCCATTGACTTGGTTTACTTCTACAAAGGCTAAAGTTCCACTGTGTAGAGAAGGTAATGTTACTGAAAGTAACTTCTGCTGCATAGGTAGCACACTCATAAAATTGGTTGCAGAGAACTCGAAATCATATGGATAGTGTGATAACAATATTTAGATCATGTCAGCACATAGTAGTTATCAGCAAAATTGAACTGTACACTCCATTGAGTTGAATGCATTACTTTCTATTCAATTCATTCTGTGGTAAGGTTGTGAACATAACTACTCTGGGTGGTTTGGAACTGTACAGATAATGCATGTAGAGTGCTCAGTGCCATGGAATACTCCAATGCAAGCTGAATTCAGTAACCTACTTGGTACCATTTACACTGGAACAGCCATTGACTTGGTTTACTTCTACAAAGGCTAAAGTTCCACTGTGTAGAGAAGATAATGTTACTGAAAGTAACTTCTGCTGCATAGGTAGCACACTGATAAAATTGTTTGCAGACAACTCTAAATCATATGGATAGTGTGATAACAATGTTTAGATCATGTCAGCACATAGTAGGTATCAGCAAAATTGAACTGTACACTCCATTCACTTGAATGCATTACTTTCTATTCAATGCATTCTGTGGTAAGGTTGTGTACATAACTGCTCTGGGTGGTTTGGAACTGTATAGATTTTGCATGTAGAGTGCTCAGTGCCATGGAATACTCCAATGCAATGTGAATTCACTAAACTACCTGGTACCATTTACAGTGGAACAGCCATTGACTTGGTTTACTTCTGCAAACGCTAAAGTTCCACTGTGTAGAGAAGGTAATGTTACTGAAAGTAACTTCTGCTGCATAGGTAGCACACTCATAAAATTGGTTGCAGACAACTCTAAACCATATGGTTAGTGCGCTAACAATGTTTAGATCATGTTAGCACATAGTAGGTATCAGCAAAATTGAACTATACACTCCATTCAGTTGAATGCATTACTTTCTATTCAATGCATTCTGTGGTAAGGTTGTGTACATAACTGCTCTGGGTGGTTTGGAACTGTATAGATTTTGCATGTAGAGTGCTCAGTGCCATGGAATACTCCAATGCAAGCTGAATTCAGTAACCTACTTGGTACCATTTACAGTGGAACAGCCATTGACTTGGTTTACTTCTACAAAGGCTAAAGTTCCTCTGTGTAGAGAAGGTAATGTTACTGAAAGTAACTTCTGCTGCATAGGTAGCACACTCATAAAATTGGTTGCAGAGAACTCGAAATCATATGGATAGTGTGATAACAATATTTAGATCATGTCAGCACATAGTAGTTATCAGCAAAATTGAACTGTACACTCCATTGAGTTGAATGCATTACTTTCTATTCAATTCATTCTGTGGTAAGGTTGTGAACATAACTACTCTGGGTGGTTTGGAACTGTACAGATAATGCATGTAGAGTGCTCAGTGCCATGGAATACTCCAATGCAAGCTGAATTCAGTAACCTACTTGGTACCATTTACACTGGAACAGCCTTTGACTTGGTTTACTTCTACAAAGGCTAAAGTTCCACTGTGTAGAGAAGATAATGTTACTGAAAGTAACTTCTGCTGCATAGGTAGCACACTGATAAAATTGTTTGCAGACAACTCTAAATCATATGGATAGTGTGATAACAATGTTTAGATCATGTCAGCACATAGTAGGTATCAGCAAAATTGAACTGTACACTCCATTCACTTGAATGCATTACTTTCTATTCAATGCATTCTGTGGTAAGGTTGTGTACATAACTGCTCTGAGTGGTTTGGAACTGTATAGATTTTGCATGTAGAGTGCTCAGTGCCATGGAATACTCCAATGCAATGTGAATTCACTAAACTACCTGGTACCATTTACAGTGGAACAGCCATTGACTTGGTTTACTTCTGCAAACGCTAAAGTTCCACTGTGTAGAGAATGTAATGTTACTGAAAGTAACTTCTGGAGAATAGGTAGCACACTCATAAAATTAGTTGCAGTGAACTCTAAATTATATGGATAGTGTGATAACAATGTTTAGATCATGTCAGCACATAGTAGTTATCAGCAAAATTGAACAGTACACTCCATTCAGTTGAATGCATTACTTTCTATTCAATTCATTCTGTGGTAAGGTTGTGTACATAACTACTCTGGGTGGTTTGGAACTGTACAGATATTGCATGTAGAGTGCTCAGTGCCATGGAATACTCCAATGCAAGCTGAATTCAGTAACCTACTTGGTACCATTTACAGTGGAACAGCCATTGACTTGGATTTCTTCTGCAAAGGCTAAAGTTCAACTGTGTAGAGAAGGTAATGTTACTGAAAGTAACTTCTGCTGCATAGGTAGCACACTCATAAAATTGGTTGCAGACAACTCTAAATCATATGGTTAGTGCGCTAACAATGTTTAGATCATGTTAGCACATAGCAGGTATCAGCAAAATTGAACTATACACTCCATTCAGTTGAATGCATTACTTTCTATTCAATGCATTCTGCGGTAAGGTTGTGTACATAACTGCTCTGGGTTGTTTGGAACTGTATAGATTTTGCATGTAGAGTGCTCAGTGCCATGGAATACTCCAATGCAATGTGAATTCACTAACCTACCTGGTACCATTTACAGTGGAACAGCCATTGACTTGGTTTACTTCTGCAAACGCTAAAGTTCCACTGTGTAGAGAATGTAATGTTACTGAAAGTAACTTCTGGAGAATAGGTAGCACACTCATAAAATTAGTTGCAGTCAACTCTAAATTATATGGATAGTGTGATAACAATGTTTAGATCATGTCAGCACATAGTAGATATCAGCAAAATTTAACAGTACACTCCATTCAGTTGAATGCATTACTTTCTATTCAATTCATTCTGTGGTAAGGTTGTGTACATAACTACTCTGGGTGGTTTGGAACTGTACAGATATTGCATGTAGAGTGCTCAGTGCCATGGAATACTCCAATGCAAGCTGAATTCAGTAACCTACTTGGTACCATTTACAGTGGAACAGCCATTGACTTGGATTTCTTCTGCAAAGTCTAAAGTTCCACTGTGTAGAGAAGGTAATGTTACTGAAAGTAACTTCTGCTGCATAGGTAGCACACTCATAAAATTGGTTGCAGACAACTCTAAACCTTATGGTTAGTGCGCTAACAATGTTTAGATCATGTTAGCACATAGTAGGTATCAGCAAAATTGAACTATACACTCCATTCAGTTGAATGCATTACTTTCTATTCAATGCATTCTGCGGTAAGGTTGTGTACATAACTGCTCTGGGTTGTTTGGAACTGTATAGATTTTGCATGTAGAGTGCTCAGTGCCATGGAATACTCCAATGCAATGTGAATTCACTAACCTACCTGGTACCATTTACAGTGGAACAGCCATTGACTTGGTTTACTTCTGCAAACGCTAAAGTTCCACTGTGTAGAGAATGTAATGTTACTGAAAGTAACTTCTGGAGAATAGGTAGCACACTCATAAAATTAGTTGCAGTCAACTCTAAATTATATGGATAGTGTGATAACAATGTTTAGATCATGTCAGCACATAGTAGATATCAGCAAAATTGAACAGTACACTCCATTCAGTTGAATGCATTACTTTCTATTCAATTCATTCTGTGGTAAGGTTGTGTACATAACTACTCTGGGTGGTTTGGAACTGTACAGATATTGCATGTAGAGTGCTCAGTGCCATGGAATACTCCAATGCAAGCTGAATTCAGTAACCTACTTGGTACCATTTACAGTGGAACAGCCATTGACTTGGATTTCTTCTGCAAAGTCTAAAGTTCCACTGTGTAGAGAAGGTAATGTTACTGAAAGTAACTTCTGCTGCATAGGTAGCACACTCATAAAATTGGTTGCAGACAACTCTAAACCTTATGGTTAGTGCGCTAACAATGTTTAGATCATGTTAGCACATAGTAGGTATCAGCAAAATTGAACTATACACTCCATTCAGTTGAATGCATTACTTTCTATTCAATGCATTCTGTGGTAAGGATGTGTACATAACTGCTCTGGGTGGTTTGGAACTGTATAGATTTTGCAAGTAGAGTGCTCAGTGCCATGGAATACTCCAATGCAATGTGAATTCACTAACCTACTTGGTACCATTTACAGTGGAACAGCCATTGACTTGGATTTCTTCTGCAAAGGCTAAAGTTCCACTGTGTAGAGAAGGTAATGTTACTGAAAGTAACTTCTGCTGCATAGGTAGCACACTCATAAAATTGGTTGCAGAGAACTCGAAATCATATGGATAGTGTGATAACAATATTTAGATCATGTCAGCACATAGTAGTTATCAGCAAAATTGAACTGTACACTCCATTGAGTTGAATGCATTACTTTCTATTCAATTCATTCTGTGGTAAGGTTGTGTACATAACTACTCTGGGTGGTTTGGAACTGTACAGATATTGCATGTAGAGTGCTCAGTGCCATGGAATACTCCAATGCAAGCTGAATTCAGTAACCTACTTGGTACCATTTACCGTGGAACAGCCATTGACTTGGATTTCTTCTGCAAAGGCTAAAGTTCCACTGTGTAGAAAAGGTAATGTTACTGAAAGTAACTTCTGCTGCATAGGTAGCACACTCATAAAATTGGTTGCAGACAACTCTAAATCATATGGATAGTGTGATAACAATGTTTAGATCATGTTAGCACATAGTAGGTATCAGCAAAATTGAACTATACACTCCATTCTCTTGAATGCATTACTTTCTATTCAATGCATTCTGTGGTAAGGTTGTGTACATAACTGCTCTGGGTTGTTTGGAACTGTATAGATTTTGCATGTAGAGTGCTCAGTGCCATGGAATACTCCAATGCAATCTGAATTCACTAACCTACCTGGTACCATTTACAGTGGAACAGCCATTGACTTGGTTTACTTCTGCAAACGCTAAAGTTCCACTGTGTAGAGAATGTAATGTTACTGAAAGTAACTTCTGGTGAATAGGTAGCACACTCATAAAATTAGTTGCAGTCAACTCTAAATCATATGGATAGTGTGATAACAATGTTTAGATCATGTCAGCACATAGTAGTTATCAGCAAAATTGAACAGTACCCTGCATTCAGTTGAATGCATTACTTTCTATTCAATTCATTCTGTGGTAAGGTTGTGTACATAACTACTCTGGGTGGTTTGGAACTGTACAGATATTGCATGTAGAGTGCTCAGTGCCATGGAATACTCCAATGCAAGCTGAATTCAGTAACCTACTTGGTACCATTTACAGTGGAACAGCCATTGACTTGGATTTCTTCTGCAAAGGCTAAAGTTCCACTGTGTAGAGAAGGTAATGTTACTGAAAGTAACTTCTGCTGCATAGGTAGCACACTCATAAAATTGGTTGCAGACAACTCTAAATCATATGGATAGTGTGATAACAATGTTTAGATCATGTCAGCACATAGTAGGTATCAGCAAAATTGAACTGTACACTCCATTCACTTGAATGCATTACTTTCTATTCAATGCATTCTGTGGTAAGGTTGTGTACATAACTGCTCTGAGTGGTTTGGAACTGTATAGATTTTGCATGTAGAGTGCTCAGTGCCATGGAATACTCCAATGCAAGCTGAATTCAGTAACCTACTTGGTACCATTTACAGTGGAACAGCCATTGACTTGGATTTCTTCTGCAAAGTCTAAAGTTCCACTGTGTAGAGAAGGTAATGTTACTGAAAGTAACTTCTGCTGCATAGGTAGCACACTCATAAAATTGGTTGCAGACAACTCTAAACCATATGGTTAGTGCGCTAACAATGTTTAGATCATGTTAGCACATAGTAGGTATCAGCAAAATTGAACTGTACACTCCATTGAGTTGAATGCATTACTTTCTATTCAATTCATTCTGTGGTAAGGTTGTGAACATAACTACTCTGGGTGGTTTGGAACTGTACAGATAATGCATGTAGAGTGCTCAGTGCCATGGAATACTCCAATGCAAGCTGAATTCAGTAACCTACTTGGTACCTTTTACACTGGAACAGCCATTGACTTGGTTTACTTCTACAAAGGCTAAAGTTCCACTGTGTAGAGAAGATAATGTTACTGAAAGTAACTTCTGCTGCATAGGTAGCACACTGATAAAATTGTTTGCAGACAACTCTAAATCATATGGATAGTGTGATAACAATGTTTAGATCATGTCAGCACATAGTAGGTATCAGCAAAATTGAACTGTACACTCCATTCACTTGAATGCATTACTTTCTATTCAATGCATTCTGTGGTAAGGTTGTGTACATAACTGCTCTGAGTGGTTTGGAACTGTATAGATTTTGCATGTAGAGTGCTCAGTGCCATGGAATACTCCAATGCAATGTGAATTCACTAAACTACCTGGTACCATTTACAGTGGAACAGCCATTGACTTGGTTTACTTCTGCAAACGCTAAAGTTCCACTGTGTAGAGAATGTAATGTTACTGAAAGTAACTTCTGGAGAATAGGTAGCACACTCATAAAATTAGTTGCAGTGAACTCTAAATTATATGGATAGTGTGATAACAATGTTTAGATCATGTCAGCACATAGTAGTTATCAGCAAAATTGAACAGTACACTCCATTCAGTTGAATGCATTACTTTCTATTCAATTCATTCTGTGGTAAGGTTGTGTACATAACTACTCTGGGTGGTTTGGAACTGTACAGATATTGCATGTAGAGTGCTCAGTGCCATGGAATACTCCAATGCAAGCTGAATTCAGTAACCTACTTGGTACCATTTACAGTGGAACAGCCATTGACTTGGTTTACTTCTACAAAGGCTAAAGTTCCTCTGTGTAGAGAAGGTAATGTTACTGAAAGTAACTTCTGCTGCATAGGTAGCACACTCATAAAATTGGTTGCAGAGAACTCGAAATCATATGGATAGTGTGATAACAATATTTAGATCATGTCAGCACATAGTAGTTATCAGCAAAATTGAACTGTACACTCCATTGAGTTGAATGCATTACTTTCTATTCAATTCATTCTGTGGTAAGGTTGTGAACATAACTACTCTGGGTGGTTTGGAACTGTACAGATAATGCATGTAGAGTGCTCAGTGCCATGGAATACTCCAATGCAAGCTGAATTCAGTAACCTACTTGGTACCATTTACACTGGAACAGCCTTTGACTTGGTTTACTTCTACAAAGGCTAAAGTTCCACTGTGTAGAGAAGATAATGTTACTGAAAGTAACTTCTGCTGCATAGGTAGCACACTGATAAAATTGTTTGCAGACAACTCTAAATCATATGGATAGTGTGATAACAATGTTTAGATCATGTCAGCACATAGTAGGTATCAGCAAAATTGAACTGTACACTCCATTCACTTGAATGCATTACTTGCTATTCAATGCATTCTGTGGTAAGGTTGTGTACATAACTGCTCTGAGTGGTTTGGAACTGTATAGATTTTGCATGTAGAGTGCTCAGTGCCATGGAATACTCCAATGCAATGTGAATTCACTAAACTACCTGGTACCATTTACAGTGGAACAGCCATTGACTTGGTTTACTTCTGCAAACGCTAAAGTTCCACTGTGTAGAGAATGTAATGTTACTGAAAGTAACTTCTGGAGAATAGGTAGCACACTCATAAAATTAGTTGCAGTGAACTCTAAATTATATGGATAGTGTGATAACAATGTTTAGATCATGTCAGCACATAGTAGTTATCAGCAAAATTGAACAGTACACTCCATTCAGTTGAATGCATTACTTTCTATTCAATTCATTCTGTGGTAAGGTTGTGTACATAACTACTCTGGGTGGTTTGGAACTGTACAGATATTGCATGTAGAGTGCTCAGTGCCATGGAATACTCCAATGCAAGCTGAATTCAGTAACCTACTTGGTACCATTTACAGTGGAACAGCCATTGACTTGGATTTCTTCTGCAAAGGCTAAAGTTCCACTGTGTAGAGAAGGTAATGTTACTGAAAGTAACTTCTGCTGCATAGGTAGCACACTCATAAAATTGGTTGCAGACAACTCTAAATCATATGGTTAGTGCGCTAACAATGTTTAGATCATGTTAGCACATAGTAGGTATCAGCAAAATTGAACTATACACTCCATTCAGTTGAATGCATTACTTTCTATTCAATGCATTCTGCGGTAAGGTTGTGTACATAACTGCTCTGGGTTGTTTGGAACTGTATAGATTTTGCATGTAGAGTGCTCAGTGCCATGGAATACTCCAATGCAATGTGAATTCACTAACCTACCTGGTACCATTTACAGTGGAACAGCCATTGACTTGGTTTACTTCTGCAAACGCTAAAGTTCCACTGTGTAGAGAATGTAATGTTACTGAAAGTAACTTCTGGAGAATAGGTAGCACACTCATAAAATTAGTTGCAGTCAACTCTAAATTATATGGATAGTGTGATAACAATGTTTAGATCATGTCAGCACATAGTAGATATCAGCAAAATTGAACAGTACACTCCATTCAGTTGAATGCATTACTTTCTATTCAATTCATTCTGTGGTAAGGTTGTGAACATAACTACTCTGGGTGGTTTGGAACTGTACAGATAATGCATGTAGAGTGCTCAGTGCCATGGAATACTCCAATGCAAGCTGAATTCAGTAACCTACTTGGTACCATTTACACTGGAACAGCCTTTGACTTGGTTTACTTCTACAAAGGCTAAAGTTCCACTGTGTAGAGAAGATAATGTTACTGAAAGTAACTTCTGCTGCATAGGTAGCACACTGATAAAATTGTTTGCAGACAACTCTAAATCATATGGATAGTGTGATAACAATGTTTAGATCATGTCAGCACATAGTAGGTATCAGCAAAATTGAACTGTACACTCCATTCACTTGAATGCATTACTTGCTATTCAATGCATTCTGTGGTAAGGTTGTGTACATAACTGCTCTGAGTGGTTTGGAACTGTATAGATTTTGCATGTAGAGTGCTCAGTGCCATGGAATACTCCAATGCAATGTGAATTCACTAAACTACCTGGTACCATTTACAGTGGAACAGCCATTGACTTGGTTTACTTCTGCAAACGCTAAAGTTCCACTGTGTAGAGAATGTAATGTTACTGAAAGTAACTTCTGGAGAATAGGTAGCACACTCACAAAATTAGTTGCAGTGAACTCTAAATTATATGGATAGTGTGATAACAATGTTTAGATCATGTCAGCACATAGTAGTTATCAGCAAAATTGAACAGTACACTCCATTCAGTTGAATGCATTACTTTCTATTCAATTCATTCTGTGGTAAGGTTGTGTACATAACTACTCTGGGTGGTTTGGAACTGTACAGATATTGCATGTAGAGTGCTCAGTGCCATGGAATACTCCAATGCAAGCTGAATTCAGTAACCTACTTGGTACCATTTACAGTGGAACAGCCATTGACTTGGATTTCTTCTGCAAAGGCTAAAGTTCCACTGTGTAGAGAAGGTAATGTTACTGAAAGTAACTTCTGCTGCATAGGTAGCACACTCATAAAATTGGTTGCAGACAACTCTAAATCATATGGTTAGTGCGCTAACAATGTTTAGATCATGTTAGCACATAGTAGGTATCAGCAAAATTGAACTATACACTCCATTCAGTTGAATGCATTACTTTCTATTCAATGCATTCTGCGGTAAGGTTGTGTACATAACTGCTCTGGGTTGTTTGGAACTGTATAGATTTTGCATGTAGAGTGCTCAGTGCCATGGAATACTCCAATGCAATGTGAATTCACTAACCTACCTGGTACCATTTACAGTGGAACAGCCATTGACTTGGTTTACTTCTGCAAACGCTAAAGTTCCACTGTGTAGAGAATGTAATGTTACTGAAAGTAACTTCTGGAGAATAGGTAGCACACTCATAAAATTAGTTGCAGTCAACTCTAAATTATATGGATAGTGTGATAACAATGTTTAGATCATGTCAGCACATAGTAGATATCAGCAAAATTGAACAGTACACTCCATTCAGTTGAATGCATTACTTTCTATTCAATTCATTCTGTGGTAAGGTTGTGTACATAACTACTCTGGGTGGTTTGGAACTGTACAGATATTGCATGTAGAGTGCTCAGTGCCATGGAATACTCCAATGCAAGCTGAATTCAGTAACCTACTTGGTACCATTTACAGTGGAACAGCCATTGACTTGGATTTCTTCTGCAAAGTCTAAAGTTCCACTGTGTAGAGAAGGTAATGTTACTGAAAGTAACTTCTGCTGCATAGGTAGCACACTCATAAAATTGGTTGCAGAGAACTCGAAATCATATGGATAGTGTGATAACAATATTTAGATCATGTCAGCACATAGTAGTTATCAGCAAAATTGAACTGTACACTCCATTGAGTTGAATGCATTACTTTCTATTCAATTCATTCTGTGGTAAGGTTGTGAACATAACTACTCTGGGTGGTTTGGAACTGTACAGATAATGCATGTAGAGTGCTCAGTGCCATGGAATACTCCAATGCAAGCTGAATTCAGTAACCTACTTGGTACCATTTACACTGGAACAGCCTTTGACTTGGTTTACTTCTACAAAGGCTAAAGTTCCACTGTGTAGAGAAGATAATGTTACTGAAAGTAACTTCTGCTGCATAGGTAGCACACTGATAAAATTGTTTGCAGACAACTCTAAATCATATGGATAGTGTGATAACAATGTTTAGATCATGTCAGCACATAGTAGGTATCAGCAAAATTGAACTGTACACTCCATTCACTTGAATGCATTACTTGCTATTCAATGCATTCTGTGGTAAGGTTGTGTACATAACTGCTCTGAGTGGTTTGGAACTGTATAGATTTTGCATGTAGAGTGCTCAGTGCCATGGAATACTCCAATGCAATGTGAATTCACTAAACTACCTGGTACCATTTACAGTGGAACAGCCATTGACTTGGTTTACTTCTGCAAACGCTAAAGTTCCACTGTGTAGAGAATGTAATGTTACTGAAAGTAACTTCTGGAGAATAGGTAGCACACTCATAAAATTAGTTGCAGTGAACTCTAAATTATATGGATAGTGTGATAACAATGTTTAGATCATGTCAGCACATAGTAGTTATCAGCAAAATTGAACAGTACACTCCATTCAGTTGAATGCATTACTTTCTATTCAATTCATTCTGTGGTAAGGTTGTGTACATAACTACTCTGGGTGGTTTGGAACTGTACAGATATTGCATGTAGAGTGCTCAGTGCCATGGAATACTCCAATGCAAGCAGAATTCAGTAACCTACTTGGTACCATTTACAGTGGAACAGCCATTGACTTGGATTTCTTCTGCAAAGGCTAAAGTTCCACTGTGTAGAGAAGGTAATGTTACTGAAAGTAACTTCTGCTGCATAGGTAGCACACTCATAAAATTGGTTGCAGACAACTCTAAATCATATGGTTAGTGCGCTAACAATCTTTAGATCATGTTAGCACATAGTAGGTATCAGCAAAATTGAACTATACACTCCATTCAGTTGAATGCATTACTTTCTATTCAATGCATTCTGCGGTAAGGTTGTGTACATAACTGCTCTGGGTTGTTTGGAACTGTATAGATTTTGCATGTAGAGTGCTCAGTGCCATGGAATACTCCAATGCAATGTGAATTCACTAACCTACCTGGTACCATTTACAGTGGAACAGCCATTGACTTGGTTTACTTCTGCAAACGCTAAAGTTCCACTGTGTAGAGAATGTAATGTTACTGAAAGTAACTTCTGGAGAATAGGTAGCACACTCATAAAATTAGTTGCAGTCAACTCTAAATTATATGGATAGTGTGATAACAATGTTTAGATCATGTCAGCACATAGTAGATATCAGCAAAATTGAACAGTACACTCCATTCAGTTGAATGCATTACTTTCTATTCAATTCATTCTGTGGTAAGGTTGTGTACATAACTACTCTGGGTGGTTTGGAACTGTACAGATATTGCATGTAGAGTGCTCAGTGCCATGGAATACTCCAATGCAAGCTGAATTCAGTAACCTACTTGGTACCATTTACAGTGGAACAGCCATTGACTTGGATTTCTTCTGCAAAGTCTAAAGTTCCACTGTGTAGAGAAGGTAATGTTACTGAAAGTAACTTCTGCTGCATAGGTAGCACACTCATAAAATTGGTTGCAGACAACTCTAAACCTTATGGTTAGTGCGCTAACAATGTTTAGATCATGTTAGCACATAGTAGGTATCAGCAAAATTGAACTATACACTCCATTCAGTTGAATGCATTACTTTCTATTCAATGCATTCTGTGGTAAGGATGTGTACATAACTGCTCTGGGTGGTTTGGAACTGTATAGATTTTGCAAGTAGAGTGCTCAGTGCCATGGAATACTCCAATGCAATGTGAATTCACTAACCTACTTGGTACCATTTACAGTGGAACAGCCATTGACTTGGATTTCTTCTGCAAAGGCTAAAGTTCCACTGTGTAGAGAAGGTAATGTTACTGAAAGTAACTTCTGCTGCATAGGTAGCACACTCATAAAATTGGTTGCAGAGAACTCGAAATCATATGGATAGTGTGATAACAATATTTAGATCATGTCAGCACATAGTAGTTATCAGCAAAATTGAACTGTACACTCCATTGAGTTGAATGCATTACTTTCTATTCAATTCATTCTGTGGTAAGGTTGTGTACATAACTACTCTGGGTGGTTTGGAACTGTACAGATATTGCATGTAGAGTGCTCAGTGCCATGGAATACTCCAATGCAAGCTGAATTCAGTAACCTACTTGGTACCATTTACAGTGGAACAGCCATTGACTTGGATTTCTTCTGCAAAGGCTAAAGTTCCACTGTGTAGAAAAGGTAATGTTACTGAAAGTAACTTCTGCTGCATAGGTAGCACACTCATAAAATTGGTTGCAGACAACTCTAAATCATATGGATAGTGTGATAACAATGTTTAGATCATGTTAGCACATAGTAGGTATCAGCAAAATTGAACTATACACTCCATTCACTTGAATGCATTACTTTCTATTCAATGCATTCTGTGGTAAGGTTGTGTACATAACTGCTCTGGGTTGTTTGGAACTGTATAGATTTTGCATGTAGAGTGCTCAGTGCCATGGAATACTCCAATGCAATCTGAATTCACTAACCTACCTGGTACCATTTACAGTGGAACAGCCATTGACTTGGTTTACTTCTGCAAACGCTAAAGTTCCACTGTGTAGAGAATGTAATGTTACTGAAAGTAACTTCTGGTGAATAGGTAGCACACTCATAAAATTAGTTGCAGTCAACTCTAAATCATATGGATAGTGTGATAACAATGTTTAGATCATGTCAGCACATAGTAGTTATCAGCAAAATTGAACAGTACCCTGCATTCAGTTGAATGCATTACTTTCTATTCAATTCATTCTGTGGTAAGGTTGTGTACATAACTACTCTGGGTGGTTTGGAACTGTACAGATATTGCATGTAGAGTGCTCAGTGCCATGGAATACTCCAATGCAAGCTGAATTCAGTAACCTACTTGGTACCATTTACAGTGGAACAGCCATTGACTTGGATTTCTTCTGCAAAGGCTAAAGTTCCACTGTGTAGAGAAGGTAATGTTACTGAAAGTAACTTCTGCTGCATAGGTAGCACACTCATAAAATTGGTTGCAGACAACTCTAAATCATATGGATAGTGTGATAACAATGTTTAGATCATGTCAGCACATAGTAGGTATCAGCAAAATTGAACTGTACACTCCATTCACTTGAATGCATTACTTTCTATTCAATGCATTCTGTGGTAAGGTTGTGTACATAACTGCTCTGAGTGGTTTGGAACTGTATAGATTTTGCATGTAGAGTGCTCAGTGCCATGGAATACTCCAATGCAAGCTGAATTCAGTAACCTACTTGGTACCATTTACAGTGGAACAGCCATTGACTTGGATTTCTTCTGCAAAGTCTAAAGTTCCACTGTGTAGAGAAGGTAATGTTACTGAAAGTAACTTCTGCTGCATAGGTAGCACACTCATAAAATTGGTTGCAGACAACTCTAAACCATATGGTTAGTGCGCTAACAATGTTTAGATCATGTTAGCACATAGTAGGTATCAGCAAAATTGAACTATACACTACATTCAGTTGAATGCATTACTTTCTATTCAATGCATTCTGTGGTAAGGTTGTGTACATAACTGCTCTGGGTGGTTTGGAACTGTATAGATTTTGCATGTAGAGTGCTCAGTGCCATGGAATACTCCAATGCAAGCTGAATTCAGTAACCTACTTGGTACCATTTACAGTGGAACAGCCATTGACTTGGTTTACTTCTACAAAGGCTAAAGTTCCACTGTGTAGAGAAGGTAATGTTACTGAAAGTAACTTCTGCTGCATAGGTAGCACACTCATAAAATTGGTTGCAGAGAACTCGAAATCATATGGATAGTGTGATAACAATATTTAGATCATGTCAGCACATAGTAGTTATCAGCAAAATTGAACTGTACACTCCATTGAGTTGAATGCATTACTTTCTATTCAATTCATTCTGTGGTAAGGTTGTGAACATAACTACTCTGGGTGGTTTGGAACTGTACAGATAATGCATGTAGAGTGCTCAGTGCCATGGAATACTCCAATGCAAGCTGAATTCAGTAACCTACTTGGTACCTTTTACACTGGAACAGCCATTGACTTGGTTTACTTCTACAAAGGCTAAAGTTCCACTGTGTAGAGAAGATAATGTTACTGAAAGTAACTTCTGCTGCATAGGTAGCACACTGATAAAATTGTTTGCAGACAACTCTAAATCATATGGATAGTGTGATAACAATGTTTAGATCATGTCAGCACATAGTAGGTATCAGCAAAATTGAACTGTACACTCCATTCACTTGAATGCATTACTTTCTATTCAATGCATTCTGTGGTAAGGTTGTGTACATAACTGCTCTGAGTGGTTTGGAACTGTATAGATTTTGCATGTAGAGTGCTCAGTGCCATGGAATACTCCAATGCAATGTGAATTCACTAAACTACCTGGTACCATTTACAGTGGAACAGCCATTGACTTGGTTTACTTCTGCAAACGCTAAAGTTCCACTGTGTAGAGAATGTAATGTTACTGAAAGTAACTTCTGGAGAATAGGTAGCACACTCATAAAATTAGTTGCAGTGAACTCTAAATTATATGGATAGTGTGATAACAATGTTTAGATCATGTCAGCACATAGTAGTTATCAGCAAAATTGAACAGTACACTCCATTCAGTTGAATGCATTACTTTCTATTCAATTCATTCTGTGGTAAGGTTGTGTACATAACTACTCTGGGTGGTTTGGAACTGTACAGATATTGCATGTAGAGTGCTCAGTGCCATGGAATACTCCAATGCAAGCTGAATTCAGTAACCTACTTGGTACCATTTACAGTGGAACAGCCATTGACTTGGATTTCTTCTGCAAAGTCTAAAGTTCCACTGTGTAGAGAAGGTAATGTTACTGAAAGTAACTTCTGCTGCATAGGTAGCACACTCATAAAATTGGTTGCAGACAACTCTAAATCATATGGTTAGTGCGCTAACAATGTTTAGATCATGTTAGCACATAGTAGGTATCAGCAAAATTGAACTATACACTCCATTCAGTTGAATGCATTACTTTCTATTCAATGCATTCTGCGGTAAGGTTGTGTACATAACTGCTCTGGGTTGTTTGGAACTGTATAGATTTTGCATGTAGAGTGCTCAGTGCCATGGAATACTCCAATGCAATGTGAATTCACTAACCTACCTGGTACCATTTACAGTGGAACAGCCATTGACTTGGTTTACTTCTGCAAACGCTAAAGTTCCACTGTGTAGAGAATGTAATGTTACTGAAAGTAACTTCTGGTGAATAGGTAGCACACTCATAAAATTAGTTGCAGTCAACTCTAAATCATATGGATAGTGTGATAACAATGTTTAGATCATGTCAGCACATAGTAGTTATCAGCAAAATTGAACAGTACCCTGCATTCAGTTGAATGCATTACTTTCTATTCAATTCATTCTGTGGTAAGGTTGTGTACATAACTACTCTGGGTGGTTTGGAACTGTACAGATATTGCATGTAGAGTGCTCAGTGCCATGGAATACTCCAATGCAAGCTGAATTCAGTAACCTACTTGGTACCATTTACAGTGGAACAGCCATTGACTTGGATTTCTTCTGCAAAGGCTAAAGTTCCACTGTGTAGAGAAGGTAATGTTACTGAAAGTAACTTCTGCTGCATAGGTAGCACACTCATAAAATTGGTTGCAGACAACTCTAAATCATATGGTTAGTGCGCTAACAATGTTTAGATCATGTTAGCACATAGTAGGTATCAGCAAAATTGAACTATACACTCAATTCAGTTGAATGCATTACTTTCTATTCAATGCATTCTGCGGTAAGGTTGTGTACATAACTGCTCTGGGTTGTTTGGAACTGTATAGATTTTGCATGTAGAGTGCTCAGTGCCATGGAATACTCCAATGCAATGTGAATTCACTAACCTACCTGGTACCATTTACAGTGGAACAGCCATTGACTTGGTTTACTTCTGCAAACGCTAAAGTTCCACTGTGTAGAGAATGTAATGTTACTGAAAGTAACTTCTGGTGAATAGGTAGCACACTCATAAAATTAGTTGCAGTCAACTCTAAATCATATGGATAGTGTGATAACAATGTTTAGATCATGTCAGCACATAGTAGTTATCAGCAAAATTGAACAGTACCCTGCATTCAGTTGAATGCATTACTTTCTATTCAATTCATTCTGTGGTAAGGTTGTGTACATAACTACTCTGGGTGGTTTGGAACTGTACAGATATTGCATGTAGAGTGCTCAGTGCCATGGAATACTCCAATGCAAGCTGAATTCAGTAACCTACTTGGTACCATTTACGGTGGAACAGCCATTGACTTGGATTTCTTCTGCAAAGGCTAAAGTTCCACTGTGTAGAGAAGGTAATGTTACTGAAAGTAACTTCTGCTGCATAGGTAGCACACTCATAAAATTGGTTGCAGACAACTCTAAATCATATGGATAGTGTGATAACAATGTTTAGATCATGTCAGCACATAGTAGTTATCAGCAAAATTGAACAGTACCCTGCATTCAGTTGAATGCATTACTTTCTATTCAATTCATTCTGTGGTAAGGTTGTGTACATAACTACTCTGGGTGGTTTGGAATTGTACAGATATTGCATGTAGAGTGCTCAGTGCCATGGAATACTCCAATGCAAGCTGAATTCAGTAACCTACTTGGTACCATTTACAGTGGAACAGCCATTGACTTGGTTTACTTCTACAAAGGCTAAAGTTCCTCTGTGTAGAGAAGGTAATGTTACTGAAAGTAACTTCTGCTGCATAGGTAGCACACTCATAAAATTGGTTGCAGAGAACTCGAAATCATATGGATAGTGTGATAACAATATTTAGATCATGTCAGCACATAGTAGTTATCAGCAAAATTGAACTGTACACTCCATTGAGTTGAATGCATTACTTTCTATTCAATTCATTCTGTGGTAAGGTTGTGAACATAACTACTCTGGGTGGTTTGGAACTGTACAGATAATGCATGTAGAGTGCTCAGTGCCATGGAATACTCCAATGCAAGCTGAATTCAGTAACCTACTTGGTACCATTTACACTGGAACAGCCTTTGACTTGGTTTACTTCTACAAAGGCTAAAGTTCCACTGTGTAGAGAAGATAATGTTACTGAAAGTAACTTCTGCTGCATAGGTAGCACACTGATAAAATTGTTTGCAGACAACTCTAAATCATATGGTTAGTGCGCTAACAATGTTTAGATCATGTTAGCACATAGTAGGTATCAGCAAAATTGAACTATACACTCAATTCAGTTGAATGCATTACTTTCTATTCAATGCATTCTGCGGTAAGGTTGTGTACATAACTGCTCTGGGTTGTTTGGAACTGTATAGATTTTGCATGTAGAGTGCTCAGTGCCATGGAATACTCCAATGCAATGTGAATTCACTAACCTACCTGGTACCATTTACAGTGGAACAGCCATTGACTTGGTTTACTTCTGCAAACGCTAAAGTTCTACTGTGTAGAGAATGTAATGTTACTGAAAGTAACTTCTGGTGAATAGGTAGCACACTCATAAAATTAGTTGCAGTCAACTCTAAATCATATGGATAGTGTGATAACAATGTTTAGATCATGTCAGCACATAGTAGTTATCAGCAAAATTGAACAGTACCCTGCATTCAGTTGAATGCATTACTTTCTATTCAATTCATTCTGTGGTAAGGTTGTGTACATAACTACTCTGGGTGGTTTGGAACTGTACAGATATTGCATGTAGAGTGCTCAGTGCCATGGAATACTCCAATGCAAGCTGAATTCAGTAACCTACTTGGTACCATTTACGGTGGAACAGCCATTGACTTGGATTTCTTCTGCAAAGGCTAAAGTTCCACTGTGTAGAGAAGGTAATGTTACTGAAAGTAACTTCTGCTGCATAGGTAGCACACTCATAAAATTGGTTGCAGACAACTCTAAATCATATGGATAGTGTGATAACAATGTTTAGATCATGTCAGCACATAGTAGTTATCAGCAAAATTGAACAGTACCCTGCATTCAGTTGAATGCATTACTTTCTATTCAATTCATTCTGTGGTAAGGTTGTGTACATAACTACTCTGGGTGGTTTGGAACTGTACAGATATTGCATGTAGAGTGCTCAGTGCCATGGAATACTCCAATGCAAGCTGAATTCAGTAACCTACTTGGTACCATTTACAGTGGAACAGCCATTGACTTGGTTTACTTCTACAAAGGCTAAAGTTCCTCTGTGTAGAGAAGGTAATGTTACTGAAAGTAACTTCTGCTGCATAGGTAGCACACTCATAAAATTGGTTGCAGAGAACTCGAAATCATATGGATAGTGTGATAACAATATTTAGATCATGTCAGCACATAGTAGTTATCAGCAAAATTGAACTGTACACTCCATTGAGTTGAATGCATTACTTTCTATTCAATTCATTCTGTGGTAAGGTTGTGAACATAACTACTCTGGGTGGTTTGGAACTGTACAGATAATGCATGTAGAGTGCTCAGTGCCATGGAATACTCCAATGCAAGCTGAATTCAGTAACCTACTTGGTACCATTTACACTGGAACAGCCTTTGACTTGGTTTACTTCTACAAAGGCTAAAGTTCCACTGTGTAGAGAAGATAATGTTACTGAAAGTAACTTCTGCTGCATAGGTAGCACACTGATAAAATTGTTTGCAGACAACTCTAAATCATATGGTTAGTGCGCTAACAATGTTTAGATCATGTTAGCACATAGTAGGTATCAGCAAAATTGAACTATACACTCAATTCAGTTGAATGCATTACTTTCTATTCAATGCATTCTGCGGTAAGGTTGTGTACATAACTGCTCTGGGTTGTTTGGAACTGTATAGATTTTGCATGTAGAGTGCTCAGTGCCATGGAATACTCCAATGCAAGCTGAATTCAGTAACCTACTTGGTACCATTTACACTGGAACAGCCATTGACTTCGTTTACTTCTACAAAGGCTAAAGTTCCACTGTGTAGAGAAGATAATGTTACTGAAAGTAACTTCTGCTGCATAGGTAGCACACTCATAAAATTAGTTGCAGTCAACTCTAAATTATATGGATAGTGTGATAAGAATGTTTAGATCATGTCAGCACATAGTAGTTATCAGCAAAATTGAACAGTACCCTGCATTCAGTTGAATGCATTACTTTCTATTCAATTCATTCTGTGGTAAGGTTGTGTACATAACTACTCTGGGTGGTTTGGAACTGTACAGATATTGCATGTAGAGTGCTCAGTGCCATGGAATACTCCAATGCAAGCTGAATTCAGTAACCTACTTGGTACCATTTACAGTGGAACAGCCATTGACTTGGTTTACTTCTACAAAGGCTAAAGTTCCTCTGTGTAGAGAAGGTAATGTTACTGAAAGTAACTTCTGCTGCATAGGTAGCACACTCATAAAATTGGTTGCAGAGAACTCGAAATCATATGGATAGTGTGATAACAATATTTAGATCATGTCAGCACATAGTAGTTATCAGCAAAATTGAACTGTACACTCCATTGAGTTGAATGCATTACTTTCTATTCAATTCATTCTGTGGTAAGGTTGTGAACATAACTACTCTGGGTGGTTTGGAACTGTACAGATAATGCATGTAGAGTGCTCAGTGCCATGGAATACTCCAATGCAAGCTGAATTCAGTAACCTACTTGGTACCATTTACACTGGAACAGCCTTTGACTTGGTTTACTTCTACAAAGGCTAAAGTTCCACTGTGTAGAGAAGATAATGTTACTGAAAGTAACTTCTGCTGCATAGGTAGCACACTGATAAAATTGTTTGCAGACAACTCTAAATCATATGGATAGTGTGATAACAATGTTTAGATCATGTCAGCACATAGTAGGTATCAGCAAAATTGAACTGTACACTCCATTCACTTGAATGCATTACTTTCTATTCAATGCATTCTGTGGTAAGGTTGTGTACATAACTGCTCTGAGTGGTTTGGAACTGTATAGATTTTGCATGTAGAGTGCTCAGTGCCATGGAATACTCCAATGCAATGTGAATTCACTAAACTACCTGGTACCATTTACAGTGGAACAGCCATTGACTTGGTTTACTTCTGCAAACGCTAAAGTTCCACTGTGTAGAGAATGTAATGTTACTGAAAGTAACTTCTGGAGAATAGGTAGCACACTCATAAAATTAGTTGCAGTGAACTCTAAATTATATGGATAGTGTGATAACAATGTTTAGATCATGTCAGCACATAGTAGTTATCAGCAAAATTGAACAGTACA
This sequence comes from Hypanus sabinus, assembly GCF_030144855.1. Lineage (NCBI taxonomy): Eukaryota > Metazoa > Chordata > Chondrichthyes > Myliobatiformes > Dasyatidae > Hypanus > Hypanus sabinus. The sequence goes on along the minus strand of NC_082723.1, from coordinate 78,427,278 downwards.
CTCCATTCAGTTGAATGCATTACTTTCTATTCAATTCATTCTGTGGTAAGGTTGTGTACATAACTACTCTGGGTGGTTTGGAACTGTACAGATATTGCATGTAGAGTGCTCAGTGCCATGGAATACTCCAATGCAAGCTGAATTCAGTAACCTACTTGGTACCATTTACAGTGGAACAGCCATTGACTTGGATTTCTTCTGCAAAGGCTAAAGTTCCACTGTGTAGAGAAGGTAATGTTACTGAAAGTAACTTCTGCTGCATAGGTAGCACACTCATAAAATTGGTTGCAGACAACTCTAAATCATATGGTTAGTGCGCTAACAATGTTTAGATCATGTTAGCACATAGTAGGTATCAGCAAAATTGAACTATACACTCCATTCAGTTGAATGCATTACTTTCTATTCAATGCATTCTGCGGTAAGGTTGTGTACATAACTGCTCTGGGTTGTTTGGAACTGTATAGATTTTGCATGTAGAGTGCTCAGTGCCATGGAATACTCCAATGCAATGTGAATTCACTAACCTACCTGGTACCATTTACAGTGGAACAGCCATTGACTTGGTTTACTTCTGCAAACGCTAAAGTTCCACTGTGTAGAGAATGTAATGTTACTGAAAGTAACTTCTGGAGAATAGGTAGCACACTCATAAAATTAGTTGCAGTCAACTCTAAATTATATGGATAGTGTGATAACAATGTTTAGATCATGTCAGCACATAGTAGATATCAGCAAAATTGAACAGTACACTCCATTCAGTTGAATGCATTACTTTCTATTCAATTCATTCTGTGGTAAGGTTGTGTACATAACTACTCTGGGTGGTTTGGAACTGTACAGATATTGCATGTAGAGTGCTCAGTGCCATGGAATACTCCAATGCAAGCTGAATTCAGTAACCTACTTGGTACCATTTACAGTGGAACAGCCATTGACTTGGATTTCTTCTGCAAACTCTAAAGTTCCACTGTGTAGAGAAGGTAATGTTACTGAAAGTAACTTCTGCTGCATAGGTAGCACACTCATAAAATTGGTTGCAGACAACTCTAAACCTTATGGTTAGTGCGCTAACAATGTTTAGATCATGTTAGCACATAGTAGGTATCAGCAAAATTGAACTATACACTCCATTCAGTTGAATGCATTACTTTCTATTCAATGCATTCTGTGGTAAGGATGTGTACATAACTGCTCTGGGTGGTTTGGAACTGTATAGATTTTGCAAGTAGAGTGCTCAGTGCCATGGAATACTCCAATGCAATGTGAATTCACTAACCTACTTGGTACCATTTACAGTGGAACAGCCATTGACTTGGATTTCTTCTGCAAAGGCTAAAGTTCCACTGTGTAGAGAAGGTAATGTTACAGAAAGTAACTTCTGCTGCATAGGTAGCACACTCATAAAATTGGTTGCAGAGAACTCGAAATCATATGGATAGTGTGATAACAATATTTAGATCATGTCAGCACATAGTAGTTATCAGCAAAATTGAACTGTACACTCCATTGAGTTGAATGCATTACTTTCTATTCAATTCATTCTGTGGTAAGGTTGTGTACATAACTACTCTGGGTGGTTTGGAACTGTACAGATATTGCATGTAGAGTGCTCAGTGCCATGGAATACTCCAATGCAAGCTGAATTCAGTAACCTACTTGGTACCATTTACAGTGGAACAGCCATTGACTTGGATTTCTTCTGCAAAGGCTAAAGTTCCACTGTGTAGAAAAGGTAATGTTACTGAAAGTAACTTCTGCTGCATAGGTAGCACACTCATAAAATTGGTTGCAGACAACTCTAAATCATATGGATAGTGTGATAACAATGTTTAGATCATGTTAGCACATAGTAGGTATCAGCAAAATTGAACTATACACTCCATTCACTTGAATGCATTACTTTCTATTCATTGCATTCTGTGGTAAGGTTGTGTACATAACTGCTCTGGGTTGTTTGGAACTGTATAGATTTTGCATGTAGAGTGCTCAGTGCCATGGAATACTCCAATGCAATCTGAATTCACTAACCTACCTGGTACCATTTACAGTGGAACAGCCATTGACTTGGTTTACTTCTGCAAACGCTAAAGTTCCACTGTGTAGAGAATGTAATGTTACTGAAAGTAACTTCTGGTGAATAGGTAGCACACTCATAAAATTAGTTGCAGTCAACTCTAAATCATATGGATAGTGTGATGACAATGTTTAGATCATGTCAGCACATAGTAGTTATCAGCAAAATTGAACAGTACCCTGCATTCAGTTGAATGCATTACTTTCTATTCAATTCATTCTGTGGTAAGGTTGTGTACATAACTACTCTGGGTGGTTTGGAACTGTACAGATATTGCATGTAGAGTGCTCAGTGCCATGGAATACTCCAATGCAAGCTGAATTCAGTAACCTACTTGGTACCATTTACAGTGGAACAGCCATTGACTTGGATTTCTTCTGCAAAGGCTAAAGTTCCACTGTGTAGAGAAGGTAATGTTACCAAAAGTAACTTCTGCTGCATAGGTAGCACACTCATAAAATTGGTTGCAGACAACTCTAAACCTTATGGTTAGTGCGCTAACAATGTTTAGATCATGTTAGCACATAGTAGGTATCAGCAAAATTGAACTATACACTCCATTCAGTTGAATGCATTACTTTCTATTCAATGCATTCTGTGGTAAGGATGTGTACATAACTGCTCTGGGTGGTTTGGAACTGTATAGATTTTGCAAGTAGAGTGCTCAGTGCCATGGAATACTCCAATGCAATGTGAATTCACTAACCTACTTGGTACCATTTACAGTGGAACAGCCATTGACTTGGATTTCTTCTGCAAAGGCTAAAGTTCCACTGTGTAGAGAAGGTAACGTTACTGAAAGTAACTTCTGCTGCATAGGTAGCACACTCATAAAATTGGTTGCAGAGAACTCGAAATCATATGGATAGTGTGATAACAATATTTAGATCATGTCAGCACATAGTAGTTATCAGCAAAATTGAACTGTACACTCCATTGAGTTGAATGCATTACTTTCTATTCAATTCATTCTGTGGTAAGGTTGTGTACATAACTACTCTGGGTGGTTTGGAACTGTACAGATATTGCATGTAGAGTGCTCAGTGCCATGGAATACTCCAATGCAAGCTGAATTCAGTAACCTACTTGGTACCATTTACAGTGGAACAGCCATTGACGGATTTCTTCTGCAAAGGCTAAAGTTCCACTGTGTAGAGAAGGTAATGTTACTGAAAGTAACTTCTGCTGCATAGGTAGCACACTCATAAAATTGGTTGCAGACAACTCTAAATCATATGGATAGTGTGATAACAATGTTTAGATCATGTCAGCACATAGTAGGTATCAGCAAAATTGAACTGTACACTCCATTCACTTGAATGCATTACTTTCTATTCAATGCATTCTGTGGTAAGGTTGTGTACATAACTGCTCTGAGTGGTTTGGAACTGTATAGATTTTGCATGTAGAGTGCTCAGTGCCATGGAATACTCCAATGCAAGCTGAATTCAGTAACCTACTTGGTACCATTTACAGTGGAACAGCCATTGACTTGGATTTCTTCTGCAAAGTCTAAAGTTCCACTGTGTAGAGAAGGTAATGTTACTGAAAGTAACTTCTGCTGCATAGGTAGCACACTCATAAAATTGGTTGCAGACAACTCTAAACCATATGGTTAGTGCGCTAACAATGTTTAGATCATGTTAGCACATAGTAGGTATCAGCAAAATTGAACTATACACTCCATTCAGTTGAATGCATTACTTTCTATTCAATGCATTCTGTGGTAAGGTTGTGTACATAACTGCTCTGGGTGGTTTGGAACTGTATAGATTTTGCATGTAGAGTGCTCAGTGCCATGGAATACTCCAATGCAAGCTGAATTCAGTAACCTACTTGGTACCATTTACAGTGGAACAGCCATTGACTTGGTTTACTTCTACAAAGGCTAAAGTTCCACTGTGTAGAGAAGGTAATGTTACTGAAAGTAACTTCTGCTGCATAGGTAGCACACTCATAAAATTGGTTGCAGAGAACTCGAAATCATATGGATAGTGTGATAACAATATTTAGATCATGTCAGCACATAGTAGTTATCAGCAAAATTGAACTGTACACTCCATTGAGTTGAATGCATTACTTTCTATTCAATTCATTCTGTGGTAAGGTTGTGAACATAACTACTCTGGGTGGTTTGGAACTGTACAGATAATGCATGTAGAGTGCTCAGTGCCATGGAATACTCCAATGCAAGCTGAATTCAGTAACCTACTTGGTACCATTTACACTGGAACAGCCATTGACTTGGTTTACTTCTACAAAGGCTAAAGTTCCACTGTGTAGAGAAGATAATGTTACTGAAAGTAACTTCTGCTGCATAGGTAGCACACTGATAAAATTGTTTGCAGACAACTCTAAATCATATGGATAGTGTGATAACAATGTTTAGATCATGTCAGCACATAGTAGGTATCAGCAAAATTGAACTGTACACTCCATTCACTTGAATGCATTACTTTCTATTCAATGCATTCTGTGGTAAGGTTGTGTACATAACTGCTCTGAGTGGTTTGGAACTGTATAGATTTTGCATGTAGAGTGCTCAGTGCCATGGAATACTCCAATGCAATGTGAATTCACTAAACTACCTGGTACCATTTACAGTGGAACAGCCATTGACTTGGTTTACTTCTGCAAACGCTAAAGTTCCACTGTGTAGAGAAGGTAATGTTACTGAAAGTAACTTCTGCTGCATAGGTAGCACACTCATAAAATTGGTTGCAGACAACTCTAAACCATATGGTTAGTGCGCTAACAATGTTTAGATCATGTTAGCACATAGTAGGTATCAGCAAAATTGAACTATACACTCCATTCAGTTGAATGCATTACATTCTATTCAATGCATTCTGTGGTAAGGTTGTGTACATAACTGCTCTGGGTGGTTTGGAACTGTATAGATTTTGCATGTAGAGTGCTCAGTGCCATGGAATACTCCAATGCAAGCTGAATTCAGTAACCTACTTGGTACCATTTACAGTGGAACAGCCATTGACTTGGTTTACTTCTACAAAGGCTAAAGTTCCACTGTGTAGAGAAGGTAATGTTACCAAAAGCAACTTCTGCTGCATAGGTAGCACACTCATAAAATTGGTTGCAGACAACTCTGAATCATATGGCTAGTGTGCAAACAATGTTTAGATCATGTCAGCACATAGTAGTTATTAGCAAAATTGAACTGTACACTCCATTCAGTTGAATGCAGTACTTTCTATTCAATTCATTCTGTGGTAAGGTTGTGAACATAACTACTCTGGGTGGTTTGGAACTGTACAGATAATGCATGTAGAGTGCTCAGTGCCATGGAATACTCCAATGCAAGCTGAATTCAGTAACCTACTTGGTACCATTTACACTGGAACAGCCTTTGACTTGGTTTACTTCTACAAAGGCTAAAGTTCCACTGTGTAGAGAAGATAATGTTACTGAAAGTAACTTCTGCTGCATAGGTAGCACACTGATAAAATTGTTTGCAGACAACTCTAAATCATATGGATAGTGTGATAACAATGTTTAGATCATGTCAGCACATAGTAGGTATCAGCAAAATTGAACTGTACACTCCATTCACTTGAATGCATTACTTTCTATTCAATGCATTCTGTGGTAAGGTTGTGTACATAACTGCTCTGAGTGGTTTGGAACTGTATAGATTTTGCATGTAGAGTGCTCAGTGCCATGGAATACTCCAATGCAATGTGAATTCACTAAACTACCTGGTACCATTTACAGTGGAACAGCCATTGACTTGGTTTACTTCTGCAAACGCTAAAGTTCCACTGTGTAGAGAATGTAATGTTACTGAAAGTAACTTCTGGAGAATAGGTAGCACACTCATAAAATTAGTTGCAGTGAACTCTAAATTATATGGATAGTGTGATAACAATGTTTAGATCATGTCAGCACATAGTAGTTATCAGCAAAATTGAACAGTACACTCCATTCAGTTGAATGCATTACTTTCTATTCAATTCATTCTGTGGTAAGGTTGTGTACATAACTGCTCTGGGTGGTTTGGAACTGTACAGATATTGCATGTAGAGTGCTCAGTGCCATGGAATACTCCAATGCAAGCTGAATTCAGTAACCTACTTGGTACCATTTACAGTGGAACAGCCATTGACTTGGATTTCTTCAGCAAAGGCTAAAGTTCCACTGTGTAGAGAACGTAATGTTACTGAAAGTAACTTCTGCTGAATAGGTAGCACACTCATAAAATTGGTTGCAGACAACTCTAAATCATATGGTTAGTGCGCTAACAATGTTTAGATCATGTTAGCACATAGTAGGTATCAGCAAAATTGAACTATACACTCCATTCAGTTGAATGCATTACTTTCTATTCAATGCATTCTGTGGTAAGGTTGTGTACATAACTGCTCTGGGTGGTTTGGAACTGTATAGATTTTGCATGTAGAGTGCTCAGTGCCATGGAATACTCCAATGCAAGCTGAATTCAGTAACCTACTTGGTACCATTTACAGTGGAACAGCCATTGACTTGGTTTACTTCTACAAAGGCTAAAGTTCCACTGTGTAGAGAAGGTAATGTTACTGAAAGTAACTTCTGCTGCATAGGTAGCACACTCATAAAATTGGTTGCAGACAACTCTAAACCTTATGGTTAGTGCGCTAACAATGTTTAGATCATGTTAGCACATAGTAGGTATCAGCAAAATTGAACTATACACTCCATTCAGTTGAATGCATTACTTTCTATTCAATGCATTCTGTGGTAAGGATGTGTACATAACTGCTCTGGGTGGTTTGGAACTGTATAGATTTTGCAAGTAGAGTGCTCAGTGCCATGGAATACTCCAATGCAATGTGAATTCACTAACCTACTTGGTACCATTTACAGTGGAACAGCCATTGACTTGGATTTCTTCTGCAAAGGCTAAAGTTCCACTGTGTAGAGAAGGTAATGTTACTGAAAGTAACTTCTGCTGCATAGGTAGCACACTCATAAAATTGGTTGCAGACAACTCTAAACCTTATGGTTAGTGCGCTAACAATGTTTAGATCATGTTAGCACATAGTAGGTATCAGCAAAATTGAACTATACACTCCATTCAGTTGAATGCATTACTTTCTATTCAATGCATTCTGTGGTAAGGATGTGTACATAACTGCTCTGGGTGGTTTGGAACTGTATAGATTTTGCAAGTAGAGTGCTCAGTGCCATGGAATACTCCAATGCAATGTGAATTCACTAACCTACTTGGTACCATTTACAGTGGAACAGCCATTGACTTGGATTTCTTCTGCAAAGGCTAAAGTTCCACTGTGTAGAGAAGGTAATGTTACTGAAAGTAACTTCTGCTGCATAGGTAGCACACTCATAAAATTGGTTGCAGAGAACTCGAAATCATATGGATAGTGTGATAACAATATTTAGATCATGTCAGCACATAGTAGTTATCAGCAAAATTGAACTGTACACTCCATTGAGTTGAATGCATTACTTTCTATTCAATTCATTCTGTGGTAAGGTTGTGTACATAACTACTCTGGGTGGTTTGGAACTGTACAGATATTGCATGTAGAGTGCTCAGTGCCATGGAATACTCCAATGCAAGCTGAATTCAGTAACCTACTTGGTACCATTTACAGTGGAACAGCCATTGACTTGGATTTCTTCTGCAAAGGCTAAAGTTCCACTGTGTAGAAAAGGTAATGTTACTGAAAGTAACTTCTGCTGCATAGGTAGCACACTCATAAAATTGGTTGCAGACAACTCTAAATCATATGGATAGTGTGATAACAATGTTTAGATCATGTTAGCACATAGTAGGTATCAGCAAAATTGAACTATACACTCCATTCACTTGAATGCATTACTTTCTATTCAATGCATTCTGTGGTAAGGTTGTGTACATAACTGCTCTGGGTTGTTTGGAACTGTATAGATTTTGCATGTAGAGTGCTCAGTGCCATGGAATACTCCAATGCAATCTGAATTCACTAACCTACCTGGTACCATTTACAGTGGAACAGCCATTGACTTGGTTTACTTCTGCAAACGCTAAAGTTCCACTGTGTAGAGAATGTAATGTTACTGAAAGTAACTTCTGGTGAATAGGTAGCACACTCATAAAATTAGTTGCAGTCAACTCTAAATCATATGGATAGTGTGATAACAATGTTTAGATCATGTCAGCACATAGTAGTTATCAGCAAAATTGAACAGTACCCTGCATTCAGTTGAATGCATTACTTTCTATTCAATTCATTCTGTGGTAAGGTTGTGTACATAACTACTCTGGGTGGTTTGGAACTGTACAGATATTGCATGTAGAGTGCTCAGTGCCATGGAATACTCCAATGCAAGCTGAATTCAGTAACCTACTTGGTACCATTTACAGTGGAACAGCCATTGACTTGGATTTCTTCTGCAAAGGCTAAAGTTCCACTGTGTAGAGAAGGTAATGTTACTGAAAGTAACTTCTGCTGCATAGGTAGCACACTCATAAAATTGGTTGCAGACAACTCTAAATCATATGGATAGTGTGATAACAATGTTTAGATCATGTCAGCACATAGTAGGTATCAGCAAAATTGAACTGTACACTCCATTCACTTGAATGCATTACTTTCTATTCAATGCATTCTGTGGTAAGGTTGTGTACATAACTGCTCTGAGTGGTTTGGAACTGTATAGATTTTGCATGTAGAGTGCTCAGTGCCATGGAATACTCCAATGCAAGCTGAATTCAGTAACCTACTTGGTACCATTTACAGTGGAACAGCCATTGACTTGGATTTCTTCTGCAAAGTCTAAAGTTCCACTGTGTAGAGAAGGTAATGTTACTGAAAGTAACTTCTGCTGCATAGGTAGCACACTCATAAAATTGGTTGCAGACAACTCTAAACCATATGGTTAGTGCGCTAACAATGTTTAGATCATGTTAGCACATAGTAGGTATCAGCAAAATTGAACTATACACTCCATTCAGTTGAATGCATTACTTTCTATTCAATGCATTCTGTGGTAAGGTTGTGTACATAACTGCTCTGGGTGGTTTGGAACTGTATAGATTTTGCATGTAGAGTGCTCAGTGCCATGGAATACTCCAATGCAAGCTGAATTCAGTAACCTACTTGGTACCATTTACAGTGGAACAGCCATTGACTTGGTTTACTTCTACAAAGGCTAAAGTTCCACTGTGTAGAGAAGGTAATGTTACTGAAAGTAACTTCTGCTGCATAGGTAGCACACTCATAAAATTGGTTGCAGAGAACTCGAAATCATATGGATAGTGTGATAACAATATTTAGATCATGTCAGCACATAGTAGTTATCAGCAAAATTGAACTGTACACTCCATTGAGTTGAATGCATTACTTTCTATTCAATTCATTCTGTGGTAAGGTTGTGAACATAACTACTCTGGGTGGTTTGGAACTGTACAGATAATGCATGTAGAGTGCTCAGTGCCATGGAATACTCCAATGCAAGCTGAATTCAGTAACCTACTTGGTACCTTTTACACTGGAACAGCCATTGACTTGGTTTACTTCTACAAAGGCTAAAGTTCCACTGTGTAGAGAAGATAATGTTACTGAAAGTAACTTCTGCTGCATAGGTAGCACACTGATAAAATTGTTTGCAGACAACTCTAAATCATATGGATAGTGTGATAACAATGTTTAGATCATGTCAGCACATAGTAGGTATCAGCAAAATTGAACTGTACACTCCATTCACTTGAATGCATTACTTTCTATTCAATGCATTCTGTGGTAAGGTTGTGTACATAACTGCTCTGAGTGGTTTGGAACTGTATAGATTTTGCATGTAGAGTGCTCAGTGCCATGGAATACTCCAATGCAATGTGAATTCACTAAACTACCTGGTACCATTTACAGTGGAACAGCCATTGACTTGGTTTACTTCTGCAAACGCTAAAGTTCCACTGTGTAGAGAATGTAATGTTACTGAAAGTAACTTCTGGAGAATAGGTAGCACACTCATAAAATTAGTTGCAGTGAACTCTAAATTATATGGATAGTGTGATAACAATGTTTAGATCATGTCAGCACATAGTAGTTATCAGCAAAATTGAACAGTACACTCCATTCAGTTGAATGCATTACTTTCTATTCAATTCATTCTGTGGTAAGGTTGTGTACATAACTACTCTGGGTGGTTTGGAACTGTACAGATATTGCATGTAGAGTGCTCAGTGCCATGGAATACTCCAATGCAAGCTGAATTCAGTAACCTACTTGGTACCATTTACAGTGGAACAGCCATTGACTTGGATTTCTTCTGCAAAGGCTAAAGTTCCACTGTGTAGAGAAGGTAATGTTACTGAAAGTAACTTCTGCTGCATAGGTAGCACACTCATAAAATTGGTTGCAGACAACTCTAAATCATATGGTTAGTGCGCTAACAATGTTTAGATCATGTTAGCACATAGTAGGTATCAGCAAAATTGAACTATACACTCCATTCAGTTGAATGCATTACTTTCTATTCAATGCATTCTGCGGTAAGGTTGTGTACATAACTGCTCTGGGTTGTTTGGAACTGTATAGATTTTGCATGTAGAGTGCTCAGTGCCATGGAATACTCCAATGCAATGTGAATTCACTAACCTACCTGGTACCATTTACAGTGGAACAGCCATTGACTTGGTTTACTTCTGCAAACGCTAAAGTTCCACTGTGTAGAGAATGTAATGTTACTGAAAGTAACTTCTGGTGAATAGGTAGCACACTCATAAAATTAGTTGCAGTCAACTCTAAATCATATGGATAGTGTGATAACAATGTTTAGATCATGTCAGCACATAGTAGTTATCAGCAAAATTGAACAGTACCCTGCATTCAGTTGAATGCATTACTTTCTATTCAATTCATTCTGTGGTAAGGTTGTGTACATAACTACTCTGGGTGGTTTGGAACTGTACAGATATTGCATGTAGAGTGCTCAGTGCCATGGAATACTCCAATGCAAGCTGAATTCAGTAACCTACTTGGTACCATTTACAGTGGAACAGCCATTGACTTGGATTTCTTCTGCAAAGGCTAAAGTTCCACTGTGTAGAGAAGGTAATGTTACTGAAAGTAACTTCTGCTGCATAGGTAGCACACTCATAAAATTGTTTGCAGACAACTCTAAATCATATGGTTAGTGCGCTAACAATGTTTAGATCATGTTAGCACATAGTAGGTATCAGCAAAATTGAACTATACACTCAATTCAGTTGAATGCATTACTTTCTATTCAATGCATTCTGCGGTAAGGTTGTGTACATAACTGCTCTGGGTTGTTTGGAACTGTATAGATTTTGCATGTAGAGTGCTCAGTGCCATGGAATACTCCAATGCAATGTGAATTCACTAACCTACCTGGTACCATTTACAGTGGAACAGCCATTGACTTGGTTTACTTCTGCAAACGCTAAAGTTCCACTGTGTAGAGAATGTAATGTTACTGAAAGTAACTTCTGGTGAATAGGTAGCACACTCATAAAATTAGTTGCAGTCAACTCTAAATCATATGGATAGTGTGATAACAATGTTTAGATCATGTCAGCACATAGTAGTTATCAGCAAAATTGAACAGTACCCTGCATTCAGTTGAATGCATTACTTTCTATTCAATTCATTCTGTGGTAAGGTTGTGTACATAACTACTCTGGGTGGTTTGGAACTGTACAGATATTGCATGTAGAGTGCTCAGTGCCATGGAATACTCCAATGCAAGCTGAATTCAGTAACCTACTTGGTACCATTTACGGTGGAACAGCCATTGACTTGGATTTCTTCTGCAAAGGCTAAAGTTCCACTGTGTAGAGAAGGTAATGTTACTGAAAGTAACTTCTGCTGCATAGGTAGCACACTCATAAAATTGGTTGCAGACAACTCTAAATCATATGGATAGTGTGATAACAATGTTTAGATCATGTCAGCACATAGTAGGTATCAGCAAAATTGAACTGTACACTCCATTCACTTGAATGCATTACTTTCTATTCAATGCATTCTGTGGTAAGTTTGTGTACATAACTGCTCTGGGTGGTTTGGAACTGTATAGATTTTGCATGTAGAGTGCTCAGTGCCATGGAATACTCCAATGCAATGTGAATTCACTAACCTACCTGGTACCATTTACAGTGGAACAGCCATTGACTTGGTTTACTTCTGCAAACGCTAAAGATCCACTGTGTAGAGAATGTAATGTTACTGAAAGTAACCTGGAGAATAGGTAGCACACTCATAAAATTAGTTGCAGTCAACTCTAAATTATATGGATAGTGTGATAACAATGTTTAGATCATGTCAGCACATAGTAGTTATCAGCAAAATTGAACAGTACACTCCATTCAGTTGAATGCATTACTTTCTATTCAATTCATTCTGTGGTAAGGTTGTGTACATAACTACTGTGGGTGGTTTGGAACTGTACAGATATTGCATGTAGAGTGCTCCGTGCCATGGAATACTCCAATGCAAGCTGAATTCAGTAACCTACTTGGTACCATTTACAGTGGAACAGCCATTGACTTGGTTTACTTCTACAAAGGCTAAAGTTCCACTGTGTAGAGAAGGTAATGTTACTGAAAGTAACTTCTGCTGCATAGGTAGCACACTCATAAAATTGGTTGCAGAGAACTCGAAATCATATGGATAGTGTGATAACAATATTTAGATCATGTCAGCACATAGTAGTTATCAGCAAAATTGAACTGTACACTCCATTGAGTTGAATGCATTACTTTCTATTCAATTCATTCTGTGGTAAGGTTGTGAACATAACTACTCTGGGTGGTTTGGAACTGTACAGATAATGCATGTAGAGTGCTCAGTGCCATGGAATACTCCAATGCAAGCTGAATTCAGTAACCTACTTGGTACCATTTACAGTGGAACAGCCATTGACTTGGTTTACTTCTGCAAACGCTAAAGTTCCACTGTGTAGAGAATGTAATGTTACTGAAAGTAACTTCTGGAGAATAGGTAGCACACTCATAAAATTAGTTGCAGTCAACTCTAAATTATATGGATAGTGTGATAACAATGTTTAGATCATGTCAGCACATAGTAGTTATCAGCAAAATTGAACAGTACACTCCATTCAGTTGAATGCATTACTTTCTATTCAATTCATTCTGTGGTAAGGTTGTGTACATAACTGCTCTGGGTGGTTTGGAACTGTATAGATTTTGCATGTAGAGTGCTCAGTGCCATGGAATACTCCAATGCAATGTGAATTCACTAACCTACCTGGTACCATTTACAGTGGAACAGCCATTGACTTGGTTTACTTCTGCAAACGCTAAAGATCCACTGTGTACAGAATGTAATGTTACTGAAAGTAACCTGGAGAATAGGTAGCACACTCATAAAATTAGTTGCAGTCAACTCTAAATTATATGGATAGTGTGATAACAATGTTTAGATCATGTCAGCACATAGTAGTTATCAGCAAAATTGAACAGTACACTCCATTCAGTTGAATGCATTACTTTCTATTCAATTCATTCTGTGGTAAGGTTGTGTACATAACTACTGTGGGTGGTTTGGAACTGTACAGATATTGCATGTAGAGTGCTCCGTGCCATGGAATACTCCAATGCAAGCTGAATTCAGTAACCTACTTGGTACCATTTACAGTGGAACAGCCATTGACTTGGTTTACTTCTACAAAGGCTAAAGTTCCACTGTGTAGAGAAGGTAATGTTACTGAAAGTAACTTCTGCTGCATAGGTAGCACACTCATAAAATTGGTTGCAGAGAACTCGAAATCATATGGATAGTGTGATAACAATATTTAGATCATGTCAGCACATAGTAGTTATCAGCAAAATTGAACTGTACACTCCATTGAGTTGAATGCATTACTTTCTATTCAATTCATTCTGTGGTAAGGTTGTGAACATAACTACTCTGGGTGGTTTGGAACTGTACAGATAATGCATGTAGAGTGCTCAGTGCCATGGAATACTCCAATGCAAGCTGAATTCAGTAACCTACTTGGTACCATTTACAGTGGAACAGCCATTGACTTGGTTTACTTCTGCAAACGCTAAAGTTCCACTGTGTAGAGAATGTAATGTTACTGAAAGTAACTTCTGGAGAATAGGTAGCACACTCATAAAATTAGTTGCAGTCAACTCTAAATTATATGGATAGTGTGATAACAATGTTTAGATCATGTCAGCACATAGTAGTTATCAGCAAAATTGAACAGTACACTCCATTCAGTTGAATGCATTACTTTCTATTCAATTCATTCTGTGGTAAGGTTGTGTACATAACTGCTCTGGGTGGTTTGGAACTGTATAGATTTTGCATGTAGAGTGCTCAGTGCCATGGAATACTAAAAATGCAATGTGAATTCACTAACCTACCTGGTACCATTTACAGTGGAACAGCCATTGACTTGGTTTACTTCTGCAAACGCTAAAGTTCCACTGTGTAGAGAATGTAATGTTACTGAAAGTAACCTGGAGAATAGGTAGCACACTCATAAAATTAGTTGCAGTCAACTCTAAATTATATGGATAGTGTGATAACAATGTTTAGATCATGTCAGCACATAGTAGTTATCAGCAAAATTGAACAGTACACTCCATTCAGTTGAATGCATTACTTTCTATTCAATTCATTCTGTGGTAAGGTTGTGTACATAACTACTCTGGGTGGTTTGGAACTGTACAGATATTGCATGTAGAGTGCTCAGTGCCATGGAATACTCCAATGCAAGCTGAATTCAGTAACCTACTTGGTACCATTTACAGTGGAACAGCCATTGACTTGGATTTCTTCTGCAAAGTCTAAAGTTCCACTGTGTAGAGAAGGTAATGTTACTGAAAGTAACTTCTGCTGCATAGGTAGCACACTCATAAAATTGGTTGCAGACAACTCTAAACCATATGGTTAGAGCGCTAACAATGTTTAGATCATGTTAGCACATAGTAGGTATCAGCAAAATTGAACTATACACTCCATTCAGTTGAATGCATTACTTTCTATTCAATGCATTCTGTGGTAAGGTTGTGTACATAACTGCTCTGGGTGGTTTGGAACTGTATAGATTTTGCATGTAGAGTGCTCAGTGCCATGGAATACTCCAATGCAATGTGAATTCACTAACCTACTTGGTACCATTTACAGTGGAACAGCCATTGACTTGGATTTCTTCTGCAAAGGCTAAAGTTCCACTGTGTAGAGAAGGTAATGTTACTGAAAGTAACTTCTGCTGCATAGGTAGCACACTCATAAAATTGGTTGCAGACAACTCTAAATCATATGGTTAGTGCGCTAACAATGTTTAGATCATGTTAGCACATAGTAGGTATCAGCAAAATTGAACTATACACTCCATTCAGTTGAATGCATTACTTTCTATTCAATGCATTCTGTGGTAAGGTTGTGTACATAACTGCTCTGGGTGGTTTGGAACTGTATAGATTTTGCATGTAGAGTGCTCAGTGCCATGGAATACTCCAATGCAATGTGAATTCACTAACCTACTTGGTACCATTTACAGTGGAACAGCCATTGACTTGGATTTCTTCTGCAAAGGCTAAAGTTCCACTGTGTAGAGAAGGTAATGTTACTGAAAGTAACTTCTGCTGCATAGGTAGCACACTCATAAAATTGGTTTCAGACAACTCTAAATCATATGGTTAGTGCGCTAACAATGTTTAGATCATGTTAGCACATAGTAGGTATCAGCAAAATTGAACTATACACTCCATTCAGTTGAATGCATTACTTTCTATTCAATGCATTCTGTGGTAAGGTTGTGTACATAACTGCTCTGGGTGGTTTGGAACTGCATAGATTTTGCATGTAGAGTGCTCAGTGCCATGGAATACTCCAATGCAAGCTGAATTCAGTAACCTACTTGGTACCATTTACAGTGGAACAGCCATTGACTTGGATTTCTTCTGCAAAGTCTAAAGTTCCACTGTGTAGAGAAGGTAATGTTACTGAAAGTAACTTCTGCTGCATAGGTAGGACACTCATAAAATTGGTTGCAGACAACTCTAAACCATATGGTTAGTGCGCTAACAATGTTTAGATCATGTTAGCACATAGTAGGTATCAGCAAAATTGAACTATACACTCCATTCAGTTGAATGCATTACTTTCTATTCAATGCATTCTGTGGTAAGGTTGTGTACATAACTGCTCTGGGTGGTTTGGAACTGTATAGATTTTGCATGTAGAGCGCTCAGTGCCATGGAATACTCCAATGCAAGCTGAATTCAGTAACCTACTTGGTACCATTTACAGTGGAACAGCCATTGACTTGGTTTACTTCTGCAAACGCTAAAGTTCCACTGTGTAGAGAATGTAATGTTACTGAAAGTAACCTGGAGAATAGGTAGCACACTCATAAAATTAGTTGCAGTCAACTCTAAATTATATGGATAGTGTGATAACAATGTTTAGATCATGTCAGCACATAGTAGTTATCAGCAAAATTGAACAGTACACTCCATTCAGTTGAATGCATTACTTTCTATTCAATTCATTCTGTGGTAAGGTTGTGTACATAACTACTCTGGGTGGTTTGGAACTGTACAGATATTGCATGTAGAGTGCTCAGTGCCATGGAATACTCCAATGCAAGCTGAATTCAGTAACCTACTTGGTACCATTTACAGTGGAACAGCCATTGACTTGGATTTCTTCTGCAAAGTCTAAAGTTCCACTGTGTAGAGAAGGTAATGTTACTGAAAGTAACTTCTGCTGCATAGGTAGCACACTCATAAAATTGGTTGCAGACAACTCTAAGTCATATGGTTAGTGCGCTAACAATGTTTAGATCATGTTAGCACATAGTAGGTATCAGCAAAATTGAACTATACACTCCATTCAGTTGAATGCATTACTTTCTATTCAATGCATTCTGTGGTAAGGTTGTGTACATAACTGCTCTGGGTGGTTTGGAACTGTATAGATTTTGCATGTAGAGTGCTCAGTGCCATGGAATACTCCAATGCAATGTGAATTCACTAACCTACTTGGTACCATTTACAGTGGAACAGCCATTGACTTGGATTTCTTCTGCAAAGGCTAAAGTTCCACTGTGTAGAGAAGGTAATGTTACTGAAAGTAACTTCTGCTGCATAGGTAGCACACTCATAAAATTGGTTGCAGACAACTCTAAATCATATGGTTAGTGCGCTAACAATGTTTAGATCATGTTAGCACATAGTAGGTATCAGCAAAATTGAACTATACACTCCATTCAGTTGAATGCATTACTTTCTATTCAATGCATTCTGTGGTAAGGTTGTGTACATAACTGCTCTGGGTGGTTTGGAACTGCATAGATTTTGCATGTAGAGTGCTCAGTGCCATGGAATACTCCAATGCAAGCTGAATTCAGTAACCTACTTGGTACCATTTACAGTGGAACAGCCATTGACTTGGTTTACTTCTACAAAGGCTAAAGTTCCACTGTGTAGAGAAGGTAATGTTACTGAAAGTAACTTCTGCTGCATAGGTAGCACACTCATAAAATTGGTTGCAGAGAACTCGAAATCATATGGATAGTGTGATAACAATATTTAGATCATGTCAGCACATAGTAGTTATCAGCAAAATTGAACTGTACACTCCATTGAGTTGAATGCATTACTTTCTATTCAATTCATTCTGTGGTAAGGTTGTGAACATAACTACACTGGGTGGTTTGGAACTGTACAGATAATGCATGTAGGGTGCTCAGTGCCATGGAATACTCCAATGCAAGCTGAATTCAGTAACCTACTTGGTACCATTTACACTGGAACAGCCATTGACTTGGTTTACTTCTACAAAGGCTAAAGTTCCACTGTGTAGAGAAGATAATGTTACTGAAAGTAACTTCTGCTGCATAGGTAGCACACTCATAAAATTGTTTGCAGACAACTCTAAATCATATGGATAGTGTGATAACAATGTTTAGATCATGTCAGCACATAGTAGGTATCAGTAAAATTGAACTGTACACTCCATTCACTTGAATGCATTACTTTCTATTCAATGCATTCTGTGGTAAGGTTGTGTACATAACTGCTCTGGGTGGTTTGGAACTGTATAGATTTTGCATGTAGAGTGCTCAGTGCCATGGAATACTCCAATGCAATGTGAATTCACTAACCTACCTGGTACCATTTACAGTGGAACAGCCATTGACTTGGTTTACTTCTGCAAACGCTAAAGTTCCACTGTGTAGAGAATGTAATGTTACTGAAAGTAACCTGGAGAATAGGTAGCACACTCATAAAATTAGTTGCAGTCAACTCTAAATTATATGGATAGTGTGATAACAATGTTTAGATCATGTCAGCACATAGTAGTTATCAGCAAAATTGAACAGTACACTCCATTCAGTTGAATGCATTACTTTCTATTCAATTCATTCTGTGGTAAGGTTGTGTACATAACTACTCTGGGTGGTTTGGAACTGTACAGATATTGCATGTAGAGTGCTCAGTGCCATGGAATACTCCAATGCAAGCTGAATTCAGTAACCTACTTGGTACCATTTACAGTGGAACAGCCATTGACTTGGATTTCTTCTGCAAAGTCTAAAGTTCCACTGTGTAGAGAAGGTAATGTTACTGAAAGTAACTTCTGCTGCATAGGTAGCACACTCATAAAATTGGTTGCAGACAACTCTAAACCATATGGTTAGTGCGCTAACAATGTTTAGATCATGTTAGCACATAGTAGGTATCAGCAAAATTGAACTATACACTCCATTCAGTTGAATGCATTACTTTCTATTCAATGCATTCTGTGGTAAGGTTGTGTACATAACTGCTCTGGGTGGTTTGGAACTGTATAGATTTTGCATGTAGAGTGCTCAGTGCCATGGAATACTCCAATGCAATGTGAATTCACTAACCTACTTGGTACCATTTACAGTGGAACAGCCATTGACTTGGATTTCTTCTGCAAAGGCTGAAGTTCCACTGTGTAGAGAAGGTAATGTTACTGAAAGTAACTTCTGCTGCATAGGTAGCACACTCATAAAATTGGTTGCAGAGAACTCGAAATCATATGGATAGTGTGATAACAATATTTAGATCATGTCAGCACATAGTAGTTATCAGCAAAATTGAACTGTACACTCCATTGAGTTGAATGCATTACTTTCTATTCAATTCATTCTGTGGTAAGGTTGTGAACATAACTACACTGGGTGGTTTGGAACTGTACAGATAATGCATGTAGAGTGCTCAGTGCCATGGAATACTCCAATGCAAGCTGAATTCAGTAACCTACTTGGTACCATTTACACTGGAACAGCCATTGACTTGGTTTACTTCTACAAAGGCTAAAGTTCCACTGTGTAGAGAAGATAATGTTACTGAAAGTAACTTCTGCTGCATAGGTAGCACACTGATAAAATTGTTTGCAGACAACTCTAAATCATATGGATAGTGTGATAACAATGTTTAGATCATGTCAGCACATAGTAGGTATCAGCAAAATTGAACTGTACACTCCATTCACTTGAATGCATTACTTTCTATTCAATGCATTCTGTGGTAAGGTTGTGTACATAACTGCTCTGGGTGGTTTGGAACTGTATAGATTTTGCATGTAGAGTGCTCAGTGCCATGGAATACTCCAATGCAATGTGAATTCACTAACCTACCTGGTACCATTTACAGTGGAACAGCCATTGACTTGGTTTACTTCTGCAAACGCTAAAGTTCCACTGTGTAGAGAATGTAATGTTACTGAAAGTAACTTCTGGAGAATAGGTAGCACACTCATAAAATTAGTTGCAGTCAACTCTAAATTATATGGATAGTGTGATAACAATGTTTAGATCATGTCAGCACATAGTAGGTATCAGCAAAATTGAACAGTACACTCCATTCTGTTGAATGCATTACTTTCTATTCAATTCATTCTGTGGTAAGGTTGTGTACATAACTACTCTGGGTGGTTTGGAACTGTACAGATATTGCATGTAGAGTGCTCAGTGCCATGGAATACTCCAATGCAAGCTGAATTCAGTAACCTACTTGGTACCATTTACAGTGGAACAGCCATTGACTTGGATTTCTTCTGCAAAGGCTAAAGTTCCACTGTGTAGAGAAGGTAATGTTACTGAAAGTAACTTCTGCTGCATAGGTAGCACACTCATAAAATTGGTTGCAGACAACTCTAAATCATATGGTTAGTGCGCTAACAATGTTTAGATCATGTTAGCACATAGTAGGCATCAGCAAAATTGAACTATACACTCCATTCAGTTGAATGCATTACTTTCTATTCAATGCATTCTGTGGTAAGGTTGTGTACATAACTGCTCTGGGTGGTTTGGAACTGTATAGATTTTGCATGTAGAGTGCTCAGTGCCATGGAATACTCCAATGCAATGTCAATTCACTAACCTACCTGGTACCATTTACAGTGGAACAGCCATTGACTTGGTTTACTTCTGCAAACGCTAAAGTTCCACTGTGTAGAGAATGTAATGTTACTGAAAGTAACTTCTGGTGAATAGGTAGCGCACTCATAAAATTAGTTGCAGTCAACTCTAAATCATATGTATAGTGTGATAACAATGTTTAGATCATGTCAGCACATAGTAGTTATCAGCAAAATTGAACAGTACCCTGCATTCAGTTGAATGCATTACTTTCTATTCAATTCATTCTGTGGTAAGGTTGTGTACATAACTACTCTGGGTGGTTTGGAACTGTACAGATATTGCATGTAGAGTGCTCAGTGCCATGGAATACTCCAATGCAAGCTGAATTCAGTAACCTACTTGGTACCATTTACAGTGGAACAGCCATTGACTTGTATTTCTTCTGCAAAGGATAAAGTTCCACTGTGTAGAGAAGTTAATGTAACCAAAAGTAACTTCTGCTGCATAGGTAGCACACTCATAAAATTGGTTGCAGACAACTCTGAATCATATGGCTAGTGTGCAAACAATGTTTAGATCATGTCAGCACATAGTAGTTATTAGCAAAATTGAACTGTACACTCCATTCACTTGAATGCATTACTTTCTATTCAATGCATTCTGTGGTAAGGTTGTGTACATAACTGCTCTGGGTGGTTTGGAACTGTATAGATTTTGCATGTAGAGTGCTCAGTGCCATGGAATACTCCAATGCAATGTGAATTCACTAACCTACCTGGTACCATTTACAGTGGAACAGCCATTGACTTGGTTTACTTCTGCAAACGCTAAAGTTCCACTGTGTAGAGAATGTAATGTTACTGAAAGTAACTTCTGGAGAATAGGTAGCACACTCATAAAATTAGTTGCAGTCAACTCTAAATTATATGGATAGTGTGATAACAATGTTTAGATCATGTCAGCACATAGTAGTTATCAGCAAAATTGAACAGTACCCTGCATTCAGTTGAATGCATTACTTTCTATTCAATTCATTCTGTGGTAAGGTTGTGTACATAACTACTCTGGGTGGTTTGGAACTGTACAGATATTGCATGTAGAGTGCTCAGTGCCATGGAATACTCCAATGCAAGCTGAATTCAGTAACCTACTTGGTACCATTTACTGTGGAACATCCAATAACTTGGATTTCTTCTGCAAAGGCTAAAGTTCCACTGTGTAGAGAAGGTAATGTTACCAAAAGTAACTTCTGCTGCATAGGTAGCACACTCATAAAATTGGTTGCAGACAACTCTGAATCATATGGCTAGTGTGCAAACAATGTTTAGATCATGTCAGCACATAGTAGTTATTAGCAAAATTGAACTGTACACTCCATTCAGTTGAATGCAGTACTTTCTATTCAATTCATTCTGTGGTAAGGTTGTGTACATAACTACTCTGGGTGGTTTGGAACTGTACAGATATTGCATGTAGAGTGCTCAGTGCCATGGAATACTCCAATGCAAGCTGAATTCAGTAACCTACTTGGTACCATTTACAGTGGAACAGCCATTGACTTGGATTTCTTCTGCAAAGGCTAAAGTTCCACTGTGTAGAGAAGGTAATGTTACTGAAAGTAACTTCTGCTGCATAGGTAGCACACTCATAAAATTGGTTGCAGACAACTCTAAATCATATGGTTAGTGCGCTAACAATGTTTAGATCATGTTAGCACATAGTAGGTATCAGCAAAATTGAACTATACACTCCATTCAGTTGAATGCATTACTTTCTATTCAATGCATTCTGCGGTAAGGTTGTGTACATAACTGCTCTGGGTTGTTTGGAACTGTATAGATTTTGCATGTAGAGTGCTCAGTGCCATGGAATACTCCAATGCAATGTGAATTCACTAACCTACCTGGTACCATTTACAGTGGAACAGCCATTGACTTGGTTTACTTCTGCAAACGCTAAAGTTCCACTGTGTAGAGAATGTAATGTTACTGAAAGTAACTTCTGGTGAATAGGTAGCACACTCATAAAATTAGTTGCAGTCAACTCTAAATCATATGGATAGTGTGATAACAATGTTTAGATCATGTCAGCACATAGTAGTTATCAGCAAAATTGAACAGTACCCTGCATTCAGTTGAATGCATTACTTTCTATTCAATTCATTCTGTGGTAAGGTTGTGTACATAACTACTCTGGGTGGTTTGGAACTGTACAGATATTGCATGTAGAGTGCTCAGTGCCATGGAATACTCCAATGCAAGCTGAATTCAGTAACCTACTTGGTACCATTTACAGTGGAACAGCCATTGACTTGGATTTCTTCTGCAAAGGCTAAAGTTCCACTGTGTAGAGAAGGTAATGTTACTGAAAGTAACTTCTGCTGCATAGGTAGCACACTCATAAAATTGGTTGCAGACAACTCTAAATCATATGGTTAGTGCGCTAACAATGTTTAGGTCATGTTAGCACATAGTAGGTATCAGCAAAATTGAACTATACACTCAATTCAGTTGAATGCATTACTTTCTATTCAATGCATTCTGCGGTAAGGTTGTGTACATAACTGCTCTGGGTTGTTTGGAACTGTATAGATTTTGCATGTAGAGTGCTCAGTGCCATGGAATACTCCAATGCAATGTGAATTCACTAACCTACCTGGTACCATTTACAGTGGAACAGCCATTGACTTGGTTTACTTCTGCAAACGCTAAAGTTCCACTGTGTAGAGAATGTAATGTTACTGAAAGTAACTTCTGGTGAATAGGTAGCACACTCATAAAATTAGTTGCAGTCAACTCTAAATCATATGGATAGTGTGATAACAATGTTTAGATCATGTCAGCACATAGTAGTTATCAGCAAAATTGAACAGTACCCTGCATTCAGTTGAATGCATTACTTTCTATTCAATTCATTCTGTGGTAAGGTTGTGTACATAACTACTCTGGGTGGTTTGGAACTGTACAGATATTGCATGTAGAGTGCTCAGTGCCATGGAATACTCCAATGCAAGCTGAATTCAGTAACCTACTTGGTACCATTTACGGTGGAACAGCCATTGACTTGGATTTCTTCTGCAAAGGCTAAAGTTCCACTGTGTAGAGAAGGTAATGTTACTGAAAGTAACTTCTGCTGCATAGGTAGCACACTCATAAAATTGGTTGCAGACAACTCTAAATCATATGGATAGTGTGATAACAATGTTTAGATCATGTCAGCACATAGTAGGTATCAGCAAAATTGAACTGTACACTCCATTCACTTGAATGCATTACTTTCTATTCAATGCATTCTGTGGTAAGTTTGTGTACATAACTGCTCTGGGTGGTTTGGAACTGTATAGATTTTGCATGTAGAGTGCTCAGTGCCATGGAATACTCCAATGCAATGTGAATTCACTAACCTACCTGGTACCATTTACAGTGGAACAGCCATTGACTTGGTTTACTTCTGCAAACGCTAAAGATCCACTGTGTAGAGAATGTAATGTTACTGAAAGTAACCTGGAGAATAGGTAGCACACTCATAAAATTAGTTGCAGTCAACTCTAAATTATATGGATAGTGTGATAACAATGTTTAGATCATGTCAGCACATAGTAGTTATCAGCAAAATTGAACAGTACACTCCATTCAGTTGAATGCATTACTTTCTATTCAATTCATTCTGTGGTAAGGTTGTGTACATAACTACTGTGGGTGGTTTGGAACTGTACAGATATTGCATGTAGAGTGCTCCGTGCCATGGAATACTCCAATGCAAGCTGAATTCAGTAACCTACTTGGTACCATTTACAGTGGAACAGCCATTGACTTGGTTTACTTCTACAAAGGCTAAAGTTCCACTGTGTAGAGAAGGTAATGTTACTGAAAGTAACTTCTGCTGCATAGGTAGCACACTCATAAAATTGGTTGCAGAGAACTCGAAATCATATGGATAGTGTGATAACAATATTTAGATCATGTCAGCACATAGTAGTTATCAGCAAAATTGAACTGTACACTCCATTGAGTTGAATGCATTACTTTCTATTCAATTCATTCTGTGGTAAGGTTGTGAACATAACTACTCTGGGTGGTTTGGAACTGTACAGATAATGCATGTAGAGTGCTCAGTGCCATGGAATACTCCAATGCAAGCTGAATTCAGTAACCTACTTGGTACCATTTACAGTGGAACAGCCATTGACTTGGTTTACTTCTGCAAACGCTAAAGTTCCACTGTGTAGAGAATGTAATGTTACTGAAAGTAACTTCTGGAGAATAGGTAGCACACTCATAAAATTAGTTGCAGTCAACTCTAAATTATATGGATAGTGTGATAACAATGTTTAGATCATGTCAGCACATAGTAGTTATCAGCAAAATTGAACAGTACACTCCATTCAGTTGAATGCATTACTTTCTATTCAATTCATTCTGTGGTAAGGTTGTGTACATAACTGCTCTGGGTGGTTTGGAACTGTATAGATTTTGCATGTAGAGTGCTCAGTGCCATGGAATACTCCAATGCAATGTGAATTCACTAACCTACCTGGTACCATTTACAGTGGAACAGCCATTGACTTGGTTTACTTCTGCAAACGCTAAAGATCCACTGTGTACAGAATGTAATGTTACTGAAAGTAACCTGGAGAATAGGTAGCACACTCATAAAATTAGTTGCAGTCAACTCTAAATTATATGGATAGTGTGATAACAATGTTTAGATCATGTCAGCACATAGTAGTTATCAGCAAAATTGAACAGTACACTCCATTCAGTTGAATGCATTACTTTCTATTCAATTCATTCTGTGGTAAGGTTGTGTACATAACTACTGTGGGTGGTTTGGAACTGTACAGATATTGCATGTAGAGTGCTCCGTGCCATGGAATACTCCAATGCAAGCTGAATTCAGTAACCTACTTGGTACCATTTACAGTGGAACAGCCATTGACTTGGTTTACTTCTACAAAGGCTAAAGTTCCACTGTGTAGAGAAGGTAATGTTACTGAAAGTAACTTCTGCTGCATAGGTAGCACACTCATAAAATTGGTTGCAGAGAACTCGAAATCATATGGATAGTGTGATAACAATATTTAGATCATGTCAGCACATAGTAGTTATCAGCAAAATTGAACTGTACACTCCATTGAGTTGAATGCATTACTTTCTATTCAATTCATTCTGTGGTAAGGTTGTGAACATAACTACTCTGGGTGGTTTGGAACTGTACAGATAATGCATGTAGAGTGCTCAGTGCCATGGAATACTCCAATGCAAGCTGAATTCAGTAACCTACTTGGTACCATTTACAGTGGAACAGCCATTGACTTGGTTTACTTCTGCAAACGCTAAAGTTCCACTGTGTAGAGAATGTAATGTTACTGAAAGTAACTTCTGGAGAATAGGTAGCACACTCATAAAATTAGTTGCAGTCAACTCTAAATTATATGGATAGTGTGATAACAATGTTTAGATCATGTCAGCACATAGTAGTTATCAGCAAAATTGAACAGTACACTCCATTCAGTTGAATGCATTACTTTCTATTCAATTCATTCTGTGGTAAGGTTGTGTACATAACTGCTCTGGGTGGTTTGGAACTGTATAGATTTTGCATGTAGAGTGCTCAGTGCCATGGAATACTAAAAATGCAATGTGAATTCACTAACCTACCTGGTACCATTTACAGTGGAACAGCCATTGACTTGGTTTACTTCTGCAAACGCTAAAGTTCCACTGTGTAGAGAATGTAATGTTACTGAAAGTAACCTGGAGAATAGGTAGCACACTCATAAAATTAGTTGCAGTCAACGCTAAATTATATGGATAGTGTGATAACAATGTTTAGATCATGTCAGCACATAGTAGTTATCAGCAAAATTGAACAGTACACTCCATTCAGTTGAATGCATTACTTTCTATTCAATTCATTCTGTGGTAAGGTTGTGTACATAACTACTCTGGGTGGTTTGGAACTGTACAGATATTGCATGTAGAGTGCTCAGTGCCATGGAATACTCCAATGCAAGCTGAATTCAGTAACCTACTTGGTACCATTTACAGTGGAACAGCCATTGACTTGGATTTCTTCTGCAAAGTCTAAAGTTCCACTGTGTCGAGAAGGTAATGTTACTGAAAGTAACTTCTGCTGCATAGGTAGCACACTCATAAAATTGGTTGCAGACAACTCTAAACCATATGGTTAGAGCGCTAACAATGTTTAGATCATGTTAGCACATAGTAGGTATCAGCAAAATTGAACTATACACTCCATTCAGTTGAATGCATTACTTTCTATTCAATGCATTCTGTGGTAAGGTTGTGTACATAACTGCTCTGGGTGGTTTGGAACTGTATAGATTTTGCATGTAGAGTGCTCAGTGCCATGGAATACTCCAATGCAATGTGAATTCACTAACCTACTTGGTACCATTTACAGTGGAACAGCCATTGACTTGGATTTCTTCTGCAAAGGCTAAAGTTCCACTGTGTAGAGAAGGTAATGTTACTGAAAGTAACTTCTGCTGCATAGGTAGCACACTCATAAAATTGGTTGCAGACAACTCTAAATCATATGGTTAGTGCGCTAACAATGTTTAGATCATGTTAGCACATAGTAGGTATCAGCAAAATTGAACTATACACTCCATTCAGTTGAATGCATTACTTTCTATTCAATGCATTCTGTGGTAAGGTTGTGTACATAACTGCTCTGGGTGGTTTGGAACTGTATAGATTTTGCATGTAGAGTGCTCAGTGCCATGGAATACTCCAATGCAATGTGAATTCACTAACCTACTTGGTACCATTTACAGTGGAACAGCCATTGACTTGGATTTCTTCTGCAAAGGCTAAAGTTCCACTGTGTAGAGAAGGTAATGTTACTGAAAGTAACTTCTGCTGCATAGGTAGCACACTCATAAAATTGGTTTCAGACAACTCTAAATCATATGGTTAGTGCGCTAACAATGTTTAGATCATGTTAGCACATAGTAGGTATCAGCAAAATTGAACTATACACTCCATTCAGTTGAATGCATTACTTTCTATTCAATGCATTCTGTGGTAAGGTTGTGTACATAACTGCTCTGGGTGGTTTGGAACTGCATAGATTTTGCATGTAGAGTGCTCAGTGCCATGGAATACTCCAATGCAAGCTGAATTCAGTAACCTACTTGGTACCATTTACAGTGGAACAGCCATTGACTTGGATTTCTTCTGCAAAGTCTAAAGTTCCACTGTGTAGAGAAGGTAATGTTACTGAAAGTAACTTCTGCTGCATAGGTAGGACACTCATAAAATTGGTTGCAGACAACTCTAAACCATATGGTTAGTGCGCTAACAATGTTTAGATCATGTTAGCACATAGTAGGTATCAGCAAAATTGAACTATACACTCCATTCAGTTGAATGCATTACTTTCTATTCAATGCATTCTGTGGTAAGGTTGTGTACATAACTGCTCTGGGTGGTTTGGAACTGTATAGATTTTGCATGTAGAGCGCTCAGTGCCATGGAATACTCCAATGCAAGCTGAATTCAGTAACCTACTTGGTACCATTTACAGTGGAACAGCCATTGACTTGGATTTCTTCTGCAAAGTCTAAAGTTCCACTGTGTAGAGAAGGTAATGTTACTGAAAGTAACTTCTGCTGCATAGGTAGCACACTCATAAAATTGGTTGCAGACAACTCTAAGTCATATGGTTAGTGCGCTAACAATGTTTAGATCATGTTAGCACATAGTAGGTATCAGCAAAATTGAACTATACACTCCATTCAGTTGAATGCATTACTTTCTATTCAATGCATTCTGTGGTAAGGTTGTGTACATAACTGCTCTGGGTGGTTTGGAACTGTATAGATTTTGCATGTAGAGTGCTCAGTGCCATGGAATACTCCAATGCAATGTGAATTCACTAACCTACTTGGTACCATTTACAGTGGAACAGCCATTGACTTGGATTTCTTCTGCAAAGGCTAAAGTTCCACTGTGTAGAGAAGGTAATGTTACTGAAAGTAACTTCTGCTGCATAGGTAGCACACTCATAAAATTGGTTGCAGACAACTCTAAATCATATGGTTAGTGCGCTAACAATGTTTAGATCATGTTAGCACATAGTAGGTATCAGCAAAATTGAACTATACACTCCATTCAGTTGAATGCATTACTTTCTATTCAATGCATTCTGTGGTAAGGTTGTGTACATAACTGCTCTGGGTGGTTTGGAACTGCATAGATTTTGCATGTAGAGTGCTCAGTGCCATGGAATACTCCAATGCAAGCTGAATTCAGTAACCTACTTGGTACCATTTACAGTGGAACAGCCATTGACTTGGTTTACTTCTACAAAGGCTAAAGTTCCACTGTGTAGAGAAGGTAATGTTACTGAAAGTAACTTCTGCTGCATAGGTAGCACACTCATAAAATTGGTTGCAGAGAACTCGAAATCATATGGATAGTGTGATAACAATATTTAGATCATGTCAGCACATAGTAGTTATCAGCAAAATTGAACTGTACACTCCATTGAGTTGAATGCATTACTTTCTATTCAATTCATTCTGTGGTAAGGTTGTGAACATAACTACACTGGGTGGTTTGGAACTGTACAGATAATGCATGTAGGGTGCTCAGTGCCATGGAATACTCCAATGCAAGCTGAATTCAGTAACCTACTTGGTACCATTTACACTGGAACAGCCATTGACTTGGTTTACTTCTACAAAGGCTAAAGTTCCACTGTGTAGAGAAGATAATGTTACTGAAAGTAACTTCTGCTGCATAGGTAGCACACTCATAAAATTGTTTGCAGACAACTCTAAATCATATGGATAGTGTGATAACAATGTTTAGATCATGTCAGCACATAGTAGGTATCAGTAAAATTGAACTGTACACTCCATTCACTTGAATGCATTACTTTCTATTCAATGCATTCTGTGGTAAGGTTGTGTACATAACTGCTCTGGGTGGTTTGGAACTGTATAGATTTTGCATGTAGAGTGCTCAGTGCCATGGAATACTCCAATGCAATGTGAATTCACTAACCTACCTGGTACCATTTACAGTGGAACAGCCATTGACTTGGTTTACTTCTGCAAACGCTAAAGTTCCACTGTGTAGAGAATGTAATGTTACTGAAAGTAACCTGGAGAATAGGTAGCACACTCATAAAATTAGTTGCAGTCAACTCTAAATTATATGGATAGTGTGATAACAATGTTTAGATCATGTCAGCACATAGTAGTTATCAGCAAAATTGAACAGTACACTCCATTCAGTTGAATGCATTACTTTCTATTCAATTCATTCTGTGGTAAGGTTGTGTACATAACTACTCTGGGTGGTTTGGAACTGTACAGATATTGCATGTAGAGTGCTCAGTGCCATGGAATACTCCAATGCAAGCTGAATTCAGTAACCTACTTGGTACCATTTACAGTGGAACAGCCATTGACTTGGATTTCTTCTGCAAAGTCTAAAGTTCCACTGTGTAGAGAAGGTAATGTTACTGAAAGTAACTTCTGCTGCATAGGTAGCACACTCATAAAATTGGTTGCAGACAACTCTAAACCATATGGTTAGTGCGCTAACAATGTGTAGATCATGTTAGCACATAGTAGGTATCAGCAAAATTGAACTATACACTCCATTCAGTTGAATGCATTACTTTCTATTCAATGCATTCTGTGGTAAGGTTGTGTACATAACTGCTCTGGGTGGTTTGGAACTGTATAGATTTTGCATGTAGAGTGCTCAGTGCCATGGAATACTCCAATGCAATGTGAATTCACTAACCTACTTGGTACCATTTACAGTGGAACAGCCATTGACTTGGATTTCTTCTGCAAAGGCTAAAGTTCCACTGTGTAGAGAAGGTAATGTTACTGAAAGTAACTTCTGCTGCATAGGTAGCACACTCATAAAATTGGTTGCAGAGAACTCGAAATCATATGGATAGTGTGATAACAATATTTAGATCATGTCAGCACATAGTAGTTATCAGCAAAATTGAACTGTACACTCCATTGAGTTGAATGCATTACTTTCTATTCAATTCATTCTGTGGTAAGGTTGTGAACATAACTACACTGGGTGGTTTGGAACTGTACAGATAATGCATGTAGAGTGCTCAGTGCCATGGAATACTCCAATGCAAGCTGAATTCAGTAACCTACTTGGTACCATTTACACTGGAACAGCCATTGACTTGGTTTACTTCTACAAAGGCTAAAGTTCCACTGTGTAGAGAAGATAATGTTACTGAAAGTAACTTCTGCTGCATAGGTAGCACACTCATAAAATTGTTTGCAGACAACTCTAAATCATATGGATAGTGTGATAACAATGTTTAGATCATGTCAGCACATAGTAGGTATCAGCAAAATTGAACTGTACACTCCATTCACTTGAATGCATTACTTTCTATTCAATGCATTCTGTGGTAAGGTTGTGTACATAACTGCTCTGGGTGGTTTGGAACTGTATAGATTTTGCATGTAGAGTGCTCAGTGCCATGGAATACTCCAATGCAATGTGAATTCACTAACCTACCTGGTACCATTTACAGTGGAACAGCCATTGACTTGGTTTACTTCTGCAAACGCTAAAGTTCCACTGTGTAGAGAATGTAATGTTACTGAAAGTAACTTCTGGAGAATAGGTAGCACACTCATAAAATTAGTTGCAGTCAACTCTAAATTATATGGATAGTGTGATAACAATGTTTAGATCATGTCAGCACATAGTAGGTATCAGCAAAATTGAACAGTACACTCCATTCTGTTGAATGCATTACTTTCTATTCAATTCATTCTGTGGTAAGGTTGTGTACATAACTACTCTGGGTGGTTTGGAACTGTACAGATATTGCATGTAGAGTGCTCAGTGCCATGGAATACTCCAATGCAAGCTGAATTCAGTAACCTACTTGGTACCATTTACAGTGGAACAGCCATTGACTTGGATTTCTTCTGCAAAGGCTAAAGTTCCACTGTGTAGAGAAGGTAATGTTACTGAAAGTAACTTCTGCTGCATAGGTAGCACACTCATAAAATTGGTTGCAGACAACTCTAAGTCATATGGTTAGTGCGCTAACAATGTTTAGATCATGTTAGCACATAGTAGGTATCAGCAAAATTGAACTATACACTCCATTCAGTTGAATGCATTACTTTCTATTCAATGCATTCTGTGGTAAGGTTGTGTACATAACTGCTCTGGGTGGTTTGGAACTGTATAGATTTTGCATGTAGAGTGCTCAGTGCCATGGAATACTCCAATGCAATGTGAATTCACTAACCTACTTGGTACCATTTACAGTGGAACAGCCATTGACTTGGATTTCTTCTGCAAAGGCTAAAGTTCCACTGTGTAGAGAAGGTAATGTTACTGAAAGTAACTTCTGCTGCATAGGTAGCACACTCATAAAATTGGTTGCAGACAACTCTAAATCATATGGTTAGTGCGCTAACAATGTTTAGATCATGTTAGCACATAGTAGGTATCAGCAAAATTGAACTATACACTCCATTCAGTTGAATGCATTACTTTCTATTCAATGCATTCTGTGGTAAGGTTGTGTACATAACTGCTCTGGGTGGTTTGGAACTGCATAGATTTTGCATGTAGAGTGCTCAGTGCCATGGAATACTCCAATGCAAGCTGAATTCAGTAACCTACTTGGTACCATTTACAGTGGAACAGCCATTGACTTGGTTTACTTCTACAAAGGCTAAAGTTCCACTGTGTAGAGAAGGTAATGTTACTGAAAGTAACTTCTGCTGCATAGGTAGCACACTCATAAAATTGGTTGCAGAGAACTCGAAATCATATGGATAGTGTGATAACAATATTTAGATCATGTCAGCACATAGTAGTTATCAGCAAAATTGAACTGTACACTCCATTGAGTTGAATGCATTACTTTCTATTCAATTCATTCTGTGGTAAGGTTGTGAACATAACTACACTGGGTGGTTTGGAACTGTACAGATAATGCATGTAGGGTGCTCAGTGCCATGGAATACTCCAATGCAAGCTGAATTCAGTAACCTACTTGGTACCATTTACACTGGAACAGCCATTGACTTGGTTTACTTCTACAAAGGCTAAAGTTCCACTGTGTAGAGAAGATAATGTTACTGAAAGTAACTTCTGCTGCATAGGTAGCACACTCATAAAATTGTTTGCAGACAACTCTAAATCATATGGATAGTGTGATAACAATGTTTAGATCATGTCAGCACATAGTAGGTATCAGTAAAATTGAACTGTACACTCCATTCACTTGAATGCATTACTTTCTATTCAATGCATTCTGTGGTAAGGTTGTGTACATAACTGCTCTGGGTGGTTTGGAACTGTATAGATTTTGCATGTAGAGTGCTCAGTGCCATGGAATACTCCAATGCAATGTGAATTCACTAACCTACCTGGTACCATTTACAGTGGAACAGCCATTGACTTGGTTTACTTCTGCAAACGCTAAAGTTCCACTGTGTAGAGAATGTAATGTTACTGAAAGTAACCTGGAGAATAGGTAGCACACTCATAAAATTAGTTGCAGTCAACTCTAAATTATATGGATAGTGTGATAACAATGTTTAGATCATGTCAGCACATAGTAGTTATCAGCAAAATTGAACAGTACACTCCATTCAGTTGAATGCATTACTTTCTATTCAATTCATTCTGTGGTAAGGTTGTGTACATAACTACTCTGGGTGGTTTGGAACTGTACAGATATTGCATGTAGAGTGCTCAGTGCCATGGAATACTCCAATGCAAGCTGAATTCAGTAACCTACTTGGTACCATTTACAGTGGAACAGCCATTGACTTGGATTTCTTCTGCAAAGTCTAAAGTTCCACTGTGTAGAGAAGGTAATGTTACTGAAAGTAACTTCTGCTGCATAGGTAGCACACTCATAAAATTGGTTGCAGACAACTCTAAACCATATGGTTAGTGCGCTAACAATGTTTAGATCATGTTAGCACATAGTAGGTATCAGCAAAATTGAACTATACACTCCATTCAGTTGAATGCATTACTTTCTATTCAATGCATTCTGTGGTAAGGTTGTGTACATAACTGCTCTGGGTGGTTTGGAACTGTATAGATTTTGCATGTAGAGTGCTCAGTGCCATGGAATACTCCAATGCAATGTGAATTCACTAACCTACTTGGTACCATTTACAGTGGAACAGCCATTGACTTGGATTTCTTCTGCAAAGGCTAAAGTTCCACTGTGTAGAGAAGGTAATGTTACTGAAAGTAACTTCTGCTGCATAGGTAGCACACTCATAAAATTGGTTGCAGAGAACTCGAAATCATATGGATAGTGTGATAACAATATTTAGATCATGTCAGCACATAGTAGTTATCAGCAAAATTGAACTGTACACTCCATTGAGTTGAATGCATTACTTTCTATTCAATTCATTCTGTGGTAAGGTTGTGAACATAACTACACTGGGTGGTTTGGAACTGTACAGATAATGCATGTAGAGTGCTCAGTGCCATGGAATACTCCAATGCAAGCTGAATTCAGTAACCTACTTGGTACCATTTACACTGGAACAGCCATTGACTTGGTTTACTTCTACAAAGGCTAAAGTTCCACTGTGTAGAGAAGATAATGTTACTGAAAGTAACTTCTGCTGCATAGGTAGCACACTCATAAAATTGTTTGCAGACAACTCTAAATCATATGGATAGTGTGATAACAATGTTTAGATCATGTCAGCACATAGTAGGTATCAGCAAAATTGAACTGTACACTCCATTCACTTGAATGCATTACTTTCTATTCAATGCATTCTGTGGTAAGGTTGTGTACATAACTGCTCTGGGTGGTTTGGAACTGTATAGATTTTGCATGTAGAGTGCTCAGTGCCATGGAATACTCCAATGCAATGTGAATTCACTAACCTACCTGGTACCATTTACAGTGGAACAGCCATTGACTTGGTTTACTTCTGCAAACGCTAAAGTTCCACTGTGTAGAGAATGTAATGTTACTGAAAGTAACTTCTGGAGAATAGGTAGCACACTCATAAAATTAGTTGCAGTCAACTCTAAATTATATGGATAGTGTGATAACAATGTTTAGATCATGTCAGCACATAGTAGGTATCAGCAAAATTGAACAGTACACTCCATTCTGTTGAATGCATTACTTTCTATTCAATTCATTCTGTGGTAAGGTTGTGTACATAACTACTCTGGGTGGTTTGGAACTGTACAGATATTGCATGTAGAGTGCTCAGTGCCATGGAATACTCCAATGCAAGCTGAATTCAGTAACCTACTTGGTACCATTTACAGTGGAACAGCCATTGACTTGGATTTCTTCTGCAAAGGCTAAAGTTCCACTGTGTAGAGAAGGTAATGTTACTGAAAGTAACTTCTGCTGCATAGGTAGCACACTCATAAAATTGGTTGCAGACAACTCTAAATCATATGGTTAGTGCGCTAACAATGTTTAGATCATGTTAGCACATAGTAGGCATCAGCAAAATTGAACTATACACTCCATTCAGTTGAATGCATTACTTTCTATTCAATGCATTCTGTGGTAAGGTTGTGTACATAACTGCTCTGGGTGGTTTGGAACTGTATAGATTTTGCATGTAGAGTGCTCAGTGCCATGGAATACTCCAATGCAATGTGAATTCACTAACCTACTTGGTACCATTTACAGTGGAACAGCCATTGACTTGGATTTCTTCTGCAAAGGCTAAAGTTCCACTGTGTAGAGAAGGTAATGTTACTGAAAGTAACTTCTGCTGCATAGGTAGCACACTCATAAAATTGGTTTCAGACAACTCTAAATCATATGGTTAGTGCGCTAACAATGTTTAGATCATGTTAGCACATAGTAGGTATCAGCAAAATTGAACTATACACTCCATTCAGTTGAATGCATTACTTTCTATTCAATGCATTCTGTGGTAAGGTTGTGTACATAACTGCTCTGGGTGGTTTGGAACTGCATAGATTTTGCATGTAGAGTGCTCAGTGCCATGGAATACTCCAATGCAAGCTGAATTCAGTAACCTACTTGGTACCATTTACAGTGGAACAGCCATTGACTTGGATTTCTTCTGCAAAGTCTAAAGTTCCACTGTGTAGAGAAGGTAATGTTACTGAAAGTAACTTCTGCTGCATAGGTAGCACACTCATAAAATTGGTTGCAGACAACTCTAAACCATATGGTTAGTGCGCTAACAATGTTTAGATCATGTTAGCACATAGTAGGTATCAGCAAAATTGAACTATACACTCCATTCAGTTGAATGCATTACTTTCTATTCAATGCATTCTGTGGTAAGGTTGTGTACATAACTGCTCTGGGTGGTTTGGAACTGT
Organism: Hypanus sabinus; assembly: GCF_030144855.1. NCBI lineage: Eukaryota > Metazoa > Chordata > Chondrichthyes > Myliobatiformes > Dasyatidae > Hypanus > Hypanus sabinus. The sequence continues at coordinate 78,391,491 of NC_082723.1, read as the reverse complement.
ATAGATTTTGCATGTAGAGCGCTCAGTGCCATGGAATACTCCAATGCAAGCTGAATTCAGTAACCTACTTGGTACCATTTACAGTGGAACAGCCATTGACTTGGTTTACTTCTGCAAACGCTAAAGTTCCACTGTGTAGAGAATGTAATGTTACTGAAAGTAACCTGGAGAATAGGTAGCACACTCATAAAATTAGTTGCAGTCAACTCTAAATTATATGGATAGTGTGATAACAATGTTTAGATCATGTCAGCACATAGTAGTTATCAGCAAAATTGAACAGTACACTCCATTCAGTTGAATGCATTACTTTCTATTCAATTCATTCTGTGGTAAGGTTGTGTACATAACTACTCTGGGTGGTTTGGAACTGTACAGATATTGCATGTAGAGTGCTCAGTGCCATGGAATACTCCAATGCAAGCTGAATTCAGTAACCTACTTGGTACCATTTACAGTGGAACAGCCATTGACTTGGATTTCTTCTGCAAAGTCTAAAGTTCCACTGTGTAGAGAAGGTAATGTTACTGAAAGTAACTTCTGCTGCATAGGTAGCACACTCATAAAATTGGTTGCAGACAACTCTAAGTCATATGGTTAGTGCGCTAACAATGTTTAGATCATGTTAGCACATAGTAGGTATCAGCAAAATTGAACTATACACTCCATTCAGTTGAATGCATTACTTTCTATTCAATGCATTCTGTGGTAAGGTTGTGTACATAACTGCTCTGGGTGGTTTGGAACTGTATAGATTTTGCATGTAGAGTGCTCAGTGCCATGGAATACTCCAATGCAATGTGAATTCACTAACCTACTTGGTACCATTTACAGTGGAACAGCCATTGACTTGGATTTCTTCTGCAAAGGCTAAAGTTCCACTGTGTAGAGAAGGTAATGTTACTGAAAGTAACTTCTGCTGCATAGGTAGCACACTCATAAAATTGGTTGCAGAGAACTCTAAATCATATGGTTAGTGCGCTAACAATGTTTAGATCATGTTAGCACATAGTAGGTATCAGCAAAATTGAACTATACACTCCATTCAGTTGAATGCATTACTTTCTATTCAATGCATTCTGTGGTAAGGTTGTGTACATAACTGCTCTGGGTGGTTTGGAACTGCATAGATTTTGCATGTAGAGTGCTCAGTGCCATGGAATACTCCAATGCAAGCTGAATTCAGTAACCTACTTGGTACCATTTACAGTGGAACATCCAATAACTTGGATTTCTTCTGCAAAGGCTAAAGTTCCACTGTGTAGAGAAGGTAATGTTACCAAAAGTAACTTCTGCTGCATAGGTAGCACACTCATAAAATTGGTTGCAGACAACTCTGAATCATATGGCTAGTGTGCAAACAATGTTTAGATCATGTCAGCACATAGTAGTTATTAGCAAAATTGAACTGTACACTCCATTCAGTTGAATGCAGTACTTTCTATTCAATTCATTCTGTGGTAAGGTTGTGAACATAACTACTCTGGGTGGTTTGGAACTGTACAGATAATGCATGTAGAGTGCTCAGTGCCATGGAATACTCCAATGCAAGCTGAATTCAGTAACCTACTTGGTACCATTTACACTGGAACAGCCATTGACTTGGATTTCTTCTGCAAAGGCTAAAGTTCCACTGTGTAGAGAAGGTAATGTTACTGAAAGTAACTTCTGCTGCATAGGTAGCACACTCATAAAATTGGTTGCAGTGAACTCTAAATTATATGGATAGTGTGATAACAATGTTTAGATCATGTCAGCACATAGTAGGTATCAGCAAAATTGAACTGTACACTCCATTCACTTGAATGCATTACTTTCTATTCAATGCATTCTGTGGTAAGGTTGTGTACATAACTGCTCTGGGTGGTTTGGAACTGTATAGATTTTGCATGTAGAGTGCTCAGTGCCATGGAATACTCCAATGCAATGTGAATTCACTAACCTACCTGGTACCATTTACAGTGGAACAGCCATTGACTTGGTTTACTTCTGCAAACGCTAAAGTTCCACTGTGTAGAGAATGTAATGTTACTGAAAGTAACTTCTGGAGAATAGGTAGCACACTCATAAAATTAGTTGCAGTCAACTCTAAATTATATGGATAGTGTGATAACAATGTTTAGATCATGTCAGCACATAGTAGTTATCAGCAAAATTGAACAGTACACTCCATTCAGTTGAATGCATTACTTTCTATTCAATTCATTCTGTGGTAAGGTTGTGTGCATAACTACTCTGGGTGGTTTGGAACTGTACAGATATTGCATGTAGAGTGCTCAGTGCCATGGAATACTCCAATGCAAGCTGAATTCAGTAACCTACTTGGTACCATTTACAGTGGAACAGCCATTGACTTGGATTTCTTCTGCAAAGGCTAAAGTTCCACTGTGTAGAGAAGGTAATGTTACTGAAAGTAACTTCTGCTGCATAGGTAGCACACTCATAAAATTGGTTGCAGACAACTCTGAATCATATGGCTAGTGTGCAAACAATGTTTAGATCATGTCAGCACATAGTAGTTATTAGCAAAATTGAACTGTACACTCCATTCAGTTGAATGCAGTACTTTCTATTCAATTCATTCTGTGGTAAGGTTGTGAACATAACTACTCTGGGTGGTTTGGAACTGTACAGATAATGCATGTAGAGTGCTCAGTGCCATGGAATACTCCAATGCAAGCTGAATTCAGTAACCTACTTGGTACCATTTACACTGGAACAGCCATTGACTTGGTTTACTTCTACAAAGGCTAAAGTTCCACTGTGTAGAGAAGGTAATGTTACTGAAAGTAACTTCTGCTGCATAGGTAGCACACTCATAAAATTGGTTGCAGACAACTCTAAATCATATGGTTAGTGCGCTAACAATGTTTAGATCATGTTAGCACATAGTAGGTATCAGCAAAATTGAACTGTACACTCCATTCACTTGAATGCATTACTTTCTATTCAATGCATTCTGTGGTAAGGTTGTGTACATAACTGCTCTGGGTGGTTTGGAACTGTATAGATTTTGCATGTAGAGTGCTCAGTGCCATGGAATACTCCAATGCAATGTGAATTCACTAACCTACCTGGTACCATTTACAGTGGAACAGCCATTGACTTGGTTTACTTCTGCAAACGCTAAAGTTCCACTGTGTAGAGAATGTAATGTTACTGAAAGTAACTTCTGGAGAATAGGTAGCACACTCATAAAATTAGTTGCAGTCAACTCTAAATTATATGGATAGTGTGATAACAATGTTTAGATCATGTCAGCACATAGTAGTTATCAGCAAAATTGAACAGTACACTCCACTCAGTTGAATGCATTACTTTCTATTCAATGCATTCTGTGGTAAGGTTGTGTACATAACTGCTCTGGGTGGTTTGGAACTGTACAGATAATGCATGTAGAGTGCTCAGTGCCATGGAATACTCCAATGCAATGTGAATTCACTAACCTACTTGGTACCATTTACAGTGGAACAGCCATTGACTTGGTTTACTTCTGCAAACGCTAAAGTTCCACTGTGTAGAGAATGTAATGTTACTGAAAGTAACTTCTGGTGAATAGGTAGCACACTCATAAAATTAGTTGCAGTCAACTCTAAATCATATGGATAGTGTGATAACAATGTTTAGATCATGTCAGCACATAGTAGTTATCAGCAAAATTGAACAGTACCCTGCATTCAGTTGAATGCATTACTTTCTATTCAATTCATTCTGTGGTAAGGTTGTGTACATAACTACTCTGGGTGGTTTGGAACTGTACAGATATTGCATGTAGAGTGCTCAGTGCCATGGAATACTCCAATGCAAGCTGAATTCAGTAACCTACTTGGTACCATTTACAGTGGAACATCCATTGACTTGGATTTCTTCTGCAAAGGCTAAAGTTCCACTGTGTAGAGAAGGTAATGTTACCAAAAGTAACTTCTGCTGCATAGGTAGCACACTCATAAAATTGGTTGCAGACAACTCTGAATCATATGGCTAGTGTGCAAACAATGTTTAGATCATGTCAGCACATAGTAGTTATTAGCAAAATTGAACTGTACACTCCATTCAGTTGAATGCAGTACTTTCTTTTCAATTCATTCTGTGGTAAGGTTGTGAACATAACTACTCTGGGTGGTTTGGAACTGTACAGATAATGCATGTGGAGTGCTCAGTGCCATGGAATACTCCAATGCAAGCTGAATTCAGTAACCTACTTGGTACCATTTACACTGGAACAGCCATTGACTTGGTATACTTCTACAAAGGCTAAAGTTCCACTGTGTAGAGAAGATAATGTTACTGAAAGTAACTTCTGCTGCATAGGTAGCACACTCATAAAATTGTTTGCAGACAACTCTAAATCATATGGATAGTGTGATAACAATGTTTAGATCATGTCAGCACATAGTAGGTATCAGCAAAATTGAACTGTACACTCCATTCACTTGAATGCATTACTTTCTATTCAATGCATTCTGCGGTAAGGTTGTGTACATAACTGCTCTGGGTGGTTTGGAACTGTATAGATTTTGCATGTAGAGTGCTCAGTGCCATGGAATACTCCAATGCAATGTGAATTCACTAACCTACCTGGTACCATTTACAGTGGAACAGCCATTGACTTGGTTTACTTCTGCAAACGCTAAAGTTCCACTGTGTAGAGAATGTAATGTTACTGAAAGTAACTTCTGGAGAATAGGTAGCACACTCATAAAATTAGTTGCAGTCAACTCTAAATTATATGGATAGTGTGATAACAATGTTTAGATCATGTCAGCACATAGTAGTTATCAGCAAAATTGAACAGTACACTCCATTCAGTTGAATGCATTACTTTCTATTCAATTCATTCTGTGGTAAGGTTGTGTACATAACTACTCTGGGTGGTTTGGAACTGTACAGATATTGCATGTAGAGTGCTCAGTGCCATGGAATACTCCAATGCAAGCTGAATTCAGTAACCTACTTGGTACCATTTGCAGTGGAACAGCCATTGACTTGGATTTCTTCTGCAAAGGCTAAAGTTCCACTGTGTAGAGAAGGTAATGTTACTGAAAGTAACTTCTGCTGCATAGGTAGCACACTCATAAAATTGGTTGCAGACAACTCTAAATCATATGGTTAGTGCGCTAACAATGTTTAGATCATGTTAGCACATAGTAGGTATCAGCAAAATTGAACTATACACTCCATTCAGTTGAATGCATTACTTTCTATTCAATGCATTCTGTGGTAAGGTTGTGTACATAACTGCTCTGGGTGGTTTGGAACGGTATAGATTTTGCATGTAGAGTGCTCAGTGCCATGGAATACTCCAATGCAATGTGAATTCACTAACCTACTTGGTACCATTTACAGTGGAACAGCCATTGACTTGGATTTCTTCTGCAAAGGCTAAAGTTCCACTGTGTAGAGAATCTAATGTTACTGAAAGTAACTTCTGGTGAATAGGTAGCACACTCATAAAATTAGTTGCAGTCAACTCTAAATCATATGGATAGTGTGATAACAATGTTTAGATCATGTCAGCACATAGTAGTTATCAGCAAAATTGAACAGTACCCTGCATTCAGTTGAATGCATTACTTACTATTCAATTCATTCTGTGGTAAGGTTGTGTACATAACTACTCTGGGTGGTTTGGAACTGTACAGATATTGCATGTAGAGTGCTCAGTGCCATGGAATACTCCAATGCAAGCTGAATTCAGTAACCTACTTGGTACCATTTACAGTGGAACAGCCATTGACTTGGATTTCTTCTGCAAAGGCTAAAGTTCCACTGTGTAGAGAAGGTAATGTTACCAAAAGTAACTTCTGCTGCATAGGTAGCACACTCATAAAATTGGTTGCAGACAACTCTGAATCATATGGCTAGTGTGCAAACAATGTTTAGATCATGTCAGCACATAGTAGTTATTAGCAAAATTGAACTGTACACTCCATTCAGTTGAATGCAGTACTTTCTATTCAATTCATTCTGTGGTAAGGTTGTGAACATAACTACTCTGGGTGGTTTGGAACTGTACAGATAATGCATGTAGAGTGCTCAGTGCCATGGAATACTCCAATGCAAGCTGAATTCAGTAACCTACTTGGTACCATTTACACTGGAACAGCCATTGACTTGGTTTACTCCTACAAAGGCTAAAGTTCCACTGTGTAGAGAAGATAATGTTACTGAAAGTAACTTCTGCTGCATAGGTAGCACACTCATAAAATTGTTTGCAGACAACTCTAAATCATATGGATAGTGTGATAACAATGTTTAGATCATGTCAGCACATAGTAGGTATCAGCAAAATTGAACTGTACACTCCATTCACTTGAATGCATTACTTTCTATTCAATGCATTCTGTGGTAAGGTTGTGTACATAACTGCTCTGGGTGGTTTGGAACTGTATAGATTTTGCATGTAGAGTGCTCAGTGCCATGGAATACTCCAATGCAATGTGAATTCACTAACCTACCTGGTACCATTTACAGTGGAACAGCCATTGACTTGGTTTACTTCTGCAAACGCTAAAGTTCCACTGTGTAGAGAATGTAATGTTACTGAAAGTAACTTCTGGAGAATACGTAGCACACTCATAAAATTAGTTGCAGTCAACTCTAAATTATATGGATAGTGTGATAACAATGTTTAGATCATGTCAGCACATAGTAGTTATCAGCAAAATTGAACAGTACACTCCATTCAGTTGAATGCATTACTTTCTATTCAATTCAATCTGTGGTAAGGTTGTGTACATAACTACTCTGGGTGGTTTGGAACTGTACAGATATTGCATGTAGAGTGCTCAGTGCCATGGAATACTCCAATGCAAGCTGAATTCAGTAACCTACTTGGTACCATTTACAGTGGAACAGCCATTGACTTGGATTTCTTCTGCAAAGTCTAAAGTTCCACTGTGTAGAGAAGGTAATGTTACTGAAAGTAACTTCTGCTGCATAGGTAGCACACTCATAAAATTGGTTGCAGACAACTCTAAACCTTATGGTTAGTGCGCTAACAATGTTTAGATCATGTTAGCACATAGTAGGTATCAGCAAAATTGAACTATACACTCCATTCAGTTGAATGCATTACTTTCTATTCAATGCATTCTGTGGTAAGGTTGTGTACATAACTGCTCTGGGTGGTTTGGAACTGTATAGATTTTGCAAGTAGAGTGCTCAGTGCCATGGAATACTCCAATGCAATGTGAATTCACTAACCTACTTGGTACCATTTACAGTGGAACAGCCATTGACTTGGATTTCTTCTGCAAAGGCTAAAGTTCCACTGTGTAGAGAAGGTAATGTTACTGAAAGTAACTTCTGCTGCATAGGTAGCACACTCATAAAATTGGTTGCAGAGAACTCTAAATCATATGGTTAGTGCGCTAACAATGTTTAGATCATGTTAGCACATAGTAGGTATCAGCAAAATTGAACTATACACTCCATTCAGTTGAATGCATTACTTTCTATTCAATGCATTCTGTGGTAAGGTTGTGTACATAACTGCTCTGGGTGGTTTGGAACTGTATAGATTTTGCATGTAGAGTGCTCAGTGCCATGGAATACTCCAATGCAAGCTGAATTCAGTAACCTACTTGGTAACATTTACAGTGGAACAGCCATTGACTTGGTTTACTTCTACAAAGGCTAAAGTTCCACTGTGTAGAGAAGGTAATGTTACTGAAAGTAACTTCTGCTGCATAGGTAGCACACTCATAAAATTGGTTGCAGAGAACTCGAAATCATATGGATAGTGTGATAACAATGTTTAGATCATGTCAGCACATAGTAGGTATCAGCAAAATTGAACAGTACACTCCACTCAGTTGAATGCATTACTTTCTATTCAATGCATTCTGTGGTAAGGTTGTGTACATAACTGCTCTGGGTGGTTTGGAACTGTACAGATAATGCATGTAGAGTGCTCAGTGCCATGGAATACTCCAATGCAATGTGAATTCACTAACCTACTTGGTACCATTTACAGTGGAACAGCCATTGACTTGGTTTACTTCTGCAAACGCTAAAGTTCCACTGTGTAGAGAATGTAATGTTACTGAAAGTAACTTCTGGTGAATAGGTAGCACACTCATAAAATTAGTTGCAGTCAACTCTAAATCATATGGATAGTGTGATAACAATGTTTAGATCATGTCAGCACATAGTAGTTATCAGCAAAATTGAACAGTACCCTGCATTCAGTTGAATGCATTACTTTCTATTCAATTCATTCTGTGGTAAGGTTGTGTACATAACTACTCTGGGTGGTTTGGAACTGTACAGATATTGCATGTAGAGTGCTCAGTGCCATGGAATACTCCAATGCAAGCTGAATTCAGTAACCTACTTGGTACCATTTACAGTGGAACATCCATTGACTTGGATTTCTTCTGCAAAGGCTAAAGTTCCACTGTGTAGAGAAGGTAATGTTACCAAAAGTAACTTCTGCTGCATAGGTAGCACACTCATAAAATTGGTTGCAGACAACTCTGAATCATATGGCTAGTGTGCAAACAATGTTTAGATCATGTCAGCACATAGTAGTTATTAGCAAAATTGAACTGTACACTCCATTCAGTTGAATGCAGTACTTTCTTTTCAATTCATTCTGTGGTAAGGTTGTGAACATAACTACTCTGGGTGGTTTGGAACTGTACAGATAATGCATGTGGAGTGCTCAGTGCCATGGAATACTCCAATGCAAGCTGAATTCAGTAACCTACTTGGTACCATTTACACTGGAACAGCCATTGACTTGGTATACTTCTACAAAGGCTAAAGTTCCACTGTGTAGAGAAGATAATGTTACTGAAAGTAACTTCTGCTGCATAGGTAGCACACTCATAAAATTGTTTGCAGACAACTCTAAATCATATGGATAGTGTGATAACAATGTTTAGATCATGTCAGCACATAGTAGGTATCAGCAAAATTGAACTGTACACTCCATTCACTTGAATGCATTACTTTCTATTCAATGCATTCTGTGGTAAGGTTGTGTACATAACTGCTCTGGGTGGTTTGGAACTGTATAGATTTTGCATGTAGAGTGCTCAGTGCCATGGAATACTCCAATGCAATGTGAATTCACTAACCTACCTGGTACCATTTACAGTGGAACAGCCATTGACTTGGTTTACTTCTGCAAACGCTAAAGTTCCACTGTGTAGAGAATGTAATGTTACTGAAAGTAACTTCTGGAGAATAGGTAACACACTCATAAAATTAGTTGCAGTCAACTCTAAATTATATGGATAGTGTGATAACAATGTTTAGATCATGTCAGCACATAGTAGTTATCAGCAAAATTGAACAGTACACTCCATTCAGTTGAATGCATTACTTTCTATTCAATTCATTCTGTGGTAAGGTTGTGTACATAACTACTCTGGGTGGTTTGGAACTGTACAGATATTGCATGTAGAGTGCTCAGTGCCATGGAATACTCCAATGCAAGCTGAATTCAGTAACCTACTTGGTACCATTTGCAGTGGAACAGCCATTGACTTGGATTTCTTCTGCAAAGGCTAAAGTTCCACTGTGTAGAGAAGGTAATGTTACTGAAAGTAACTTCTGCTGCATAGGTAGCACACTCATAAAATTGGTTGCAGACAACTCTAAATCATATGGTTAGTGCGCTAACAATGTTTAGATCATGTTAGCACATAGTAGGTATCAGCAAAATTGAACTATACACTCCATTCAGTTGAATGCATTACTTTCTATTCAATGCATTCTGTGGTAAGGTTGTGTACATAACTGCTCTGGGTGGTTTGGAACGGTATAGATTTTGCATGTAGAGTGCTCAGTGCCATGGAATACTCCAATGCAATGTGAATTCACTAACCTACTTGGTACCATTTACAGTGGAACAGCCATTGACTTGGATTTCTTCTGCAAAGGCTAAAGTTCCACTGTGTAGAGAATGTAATGTTACTGAAAGTAACTTCTGGTGAATAGGTAGCACACTCATAAAATTAGTTGCAGTCAACTCTAAATCATATGGATAGTGTGATAACAATGTTTAGATCATGTCAGCACATAGTAGTTATCAGCAAAATTGAACAGTACCCTGCATTCAGTTGAATGCATTACTTACTATTCAATTCATTCTGTGGTAAGGTTGTGTACATAACTACTCTGGGTGGTTTGGAACTGTACAGATATTGCATGTAGAGTGCTCAGTGCCATGGAATACTCCAATGCAAGCTGAATTCAGTAACCTACTTGGTACCATTTACAGTGGAACAGCCATTGACTTGGATTTCTTCTGCAAAGGCTAAAGTTCCACTGTGTAGAGAAGGTAATGTTACCAAAAGTAACTTCTGCTGCATAGGTAGCACACTCATAAAATTGGTTGCAGACAACTCTGAATCATATGGCTAGTGTGCAAACAATGTTTAGATCATGTCAGCACATAGTAGTTATTAGCAAAATTGAACTGTACACTCCATTCAGTTGAATGCAGTACTTTCTATTCAATTCATTCTGTGGTAAGGTTGTGAACATAACTACTCTGGGTGGTTTGGAACTGTACAGATAATGCATGTAGAGTGCTCAGTGCCATGGAATACTCCAATGCAAGCTGAATTCAGTAACCTACTTGGTACCATTTACACTGGAACAGCCATTGACTTGGTTTACTCCTACAAAGGCTAAAGTTCCACTGTGTAGAGAAGATAATGTTACTGAAAGTAACTTCTGCTGCATAGGTAGCACACTCATAAAATTGTTTGCAGACAACTCTAAATCATATGGATAGTGTGATAACAATGTTTAGATCATGTCAGCACATAGTAGGTATCAGCAAAATTGAACTGTACACTCCATTCACTTGAATGCATTACTTTCTATTCAATGCATTCTGTGGTAAGGTTGTGTACATAACTGCTCTGGGTGGTTTGGAACTGTATAGATTTTGCATGTAGAGTGCTCAGTGCCATGGAATACTCCAATGCAATGTGAATTCACTAACCTACCTGGTACCATTTACAGTGGAACAGCCATTGACTTGGTTTACTTCTGCAAACGCTAAAGTTCCACTGTGTAGAGAATGTATTGTTACTGAAAGTAACTTCTGGAGAATACGTAGCACACTCATAAAATTAGTTGCAGTCAACTCTAAATTATATGGATAGTGTGATAACAATGTTTAGATCATGTCAGCACATAGTAGTTATCAGCAAAATTGAACAGTACACTCCATTCAGTTGAATGCATTACTTTCTATTCAATTCAATCTGTGGTAAGGTTGTGTACATAACTACTCTGGGTGGTTTGGAACTGTACAGATATTGCATGTAGAGTGCTCAGTGCCATGGAATACTCCAATGCAAGCTGAATTCAGTAACCTACTTGGTACCATTTACAGTGGAACAGCCATTGACTTGGATTTCTTCTGCAAAGTCTAAAGTTCCACTGTGTAGAGAAGGTAATGTTACTGAAAGTAACTTCTGCTGCATAGGTAGCACACTCATAAAATTGGTTGCAGACAACTCTAAACCTTATGGTTAGTGCGCTAACAATGTTTAGATCATGTTAGCACATAGTAGGTATCAGCAAAATTGAACTATACACTCCATTCAGTTGAATGCATTACTTTCTATTCAATGCATTCTGTGGTAAGGTTGTGTACATAACTGCTCTGGGTGGTTTGGAACTGTATAGATTTTGCAAGTAGAGTGCTCAGTGCCATGGAATACTCCAATGCAATGTGAATTCACTAACCTACTTGGTACCATTTACAGTGGAACAGCCATTGACTTGGATTTCTTCTGAAAAGGCTAAAGTTCCACTGTGTAGAGAAGGTAATGTTACTGAAAGTAACTTCTGCTGCATAGGTAGCACACTCATAAAATTGGTTGCAGAGAACTCTAAATCATATGGTTAGTGCGCTAACAATGTTTAGATCATGTTAGCACATAGTAGGTATCAGCAAAATTGAACTATACACTCCATTCAGTTGAATGCATTACTTTCTATTCAATGCATTCTGTGGTAAGGTTGTGTACATAACTGCTCTGGGTGGTTTGGAACTGTATAGATTTTGCATGTAGAGTGCTCAGTGCCATGGAATACTCCAATGCAAGCTGAATTCAGTAACCTACTTGGTAACATTTACAGTGGAACAGCCATTGACTTGGTTTACTTCTACAAAGGCTAAAGTTCCACTGTGTAGAGAAGGTAATGTTACTGAAAGTAACTTCTGCTGCATAGGTAGCACACTCATAAAATTGGTTGCAGAGAACTCGAAATCATATGGATAGTGTGATAACAATATTTAGATCATGTCAGCACATAGTAGTTATCAGCAAAATTGAACTGTACACTCCATTGAGTTGAATGCATTACTTTCTATTCAATTCATTCTGTGGTAAGGTTGTGAACATAACTACTCTGGGTGGTTTGGAACTGTACAGATAATGCATGTAGAGTGCTCAGTGCCATGGAATACTCCAATGCAAGCTGAATTCAGTAACCTACTTGGTACCATTTACACTGGAACAGCCATTGACTTGGTTTACTTCTACAAAGGCTAAAGTTCCACTGTGTAGAGAAGATAATGTTACTGAAAGTAACTTCTGCTGCATAGGTAGCACACTGATAAAATTGTTTGCAGACAACTCTAAATCATATGGATAGTGTGATAACAATGTTTAGATCATGTCAGCACATAGTAGGTATCAGCAAAATTGAACTGTACACTCCATTCACTTGAATGCATTACTTTCTATTCAATGCATTCTGTGGTAAGGTTGTGTACATAACTGCTCTGGGTGGTTTGGAACTGTATAGATTTTGCATGTAGAGTGCTCAGTGCCATGGAATACTCCAATGCAAGCTGAATTCAGTAACCTACTTGGTACCATTTACAGTGGAACAGCCATTGACTTGGTTTACTTCTACAAAGGCTAAAGTTCCTCTGTGTAGAGAAGGTAATGTTACTGAAAGTAACTTCTGCTGCATAGGTAGCACACTCATAAAATTGGTTGCAGAGAACTCGAAATCATATGGATAGTGTGATAACAATATTTAGATCATGTCAGCACATAGTAGTTATCAGCAAAATTGAACTGTACACTCCATTGAGTTGAATGCATTACTTTCTATTCAATTCATTCTGTGGTAAGGTTGTGAACATAACTACTCTGGGTGGTTTGGAACTGTACAGATAATGCATGTAGAGTGCTCAGTGCCATGGAATACTCCAATGCAAGCTGAATTCAGTAACCTACTTGGTACCATTTACACTGGAACAGCCTTTGACTTGGTTTACTTCTACAAAGGCTAAAGTTCCACTGTGTAGAGAAGATAATGTTACTGAAAGTAACTTCTGCTGCATAGGTAGCACACTGATAAAATTGTTTGCAGACAACTCTAAATCATATGGATAGTGTGATAACAATGTTTAGATCATGTCAGCACATAGTAGGTATCAGCAAAATTGAACTGTACACTCCATTCACTTGAATGCATTACTTTCTATTCAATGCATTCTGTGGTAAGGTTGTGTACATAACTGCTCTGAGTGGTTTGGAACTGTATAGATTTTGCATGTAGAGTGCTCAGTGCCATGGAATACTCCAATGCAATGTGAATTCACTAAACTACCTGGTACCATTTACAGTGGAACAGCCATTGACTTGGTTTACTTCTGCAAACGCTAAAGTTCCACTGTGTAGAGAATGTAATGTTACTGAAAGTAACTTCTGGAGAATAGGTAGCACACTCATAAAATTAGTTGCAGTGAACTCTAAATTATATGGATAGTGTGATAACAATGTTTAGATCATGTCAGCACATAGTAGTTATCAGCAAAATTGAACAGTACACTCCATTCAGTTGAATGCATTACTTTCTATTCAATTCATTCTGTGGTAAGGTTGTGTACATAACTACTCTGGGTGGTTTGGAACTGTACAGATATTGCATGTAGAGTGCTCAGTGCCATGGAATACTCCAATGCAAGCTGAATTCAGTAACCTACTTGGTACCATTTACAGTGGAACAGCCATTGACTTGGATTTCTTCTGCAAAGGCTAAAGTTCCACTGTGTAGAGAAGGTAATGTTACTGAAAGTAACTTCTGCTGCATAGGTAGCACACTCATAAAATTGGTTGCAGACAACTCTAAATCATATGGTTAGTGCGCTAACAATGTTTAGATCATGTTAGCACATAGTAGGTATCAGCAAAATTGAACTATACACTCCATTCAGTTGAATGCATTACTTTCTATTCAATGCATTCTGCGGTAAGGTTGTGTACATAACTGCTCTGGGTTGTTTGGAACTGTATAGATTTTGCATGTAGAGTGCTCAGTGCCATGGAATACTCCAATGCAATGTGAATTCACTAACCTACCTGGTACCATTTACAGTGGAACAGCCATTGACTTGGATTTCTTCTGCAAAGGCTAAAGTTCCACTGTGTAGAGAAGGTAATGTTACTGAAAGTAACTTCTGCTGCATAGGTAGCACACTCATAAAATTGGTTGCAGAGAACTCGAAATCATATGGATAGTGTGATAACAATATTTAGATCATGTCAGCACATAGTAGTTATCAGCAAAATTGAACTGTACACTCCATTGAGTTGAATGCATTACTTTCTATTCAATTCATTCTGTGGTAAGGTTGTGTACATAACTACTCTGGGTGGTTTGGATCTGTACAGATATTGCATGTAGAGTGCTCAGTGCCATGGAATACTCCAATGCAAGCTGAATTCAGTAACCTGCTTGGTACCATTTACAGTGGAACAGCCATTGACTTGGATTTCTTCTGCAAAGGCTAAAGTTCCACTGTGTAGAAAAGGTAATGTTACTGAAAGTAACTTCTGCTGCATAGGTAGCACACTCATAAAATTGGTTGCAGACAACTCTAAATCATATGGATAGTGTGATAACAATGTTTAGATCATGTTAGCACATAGTAGGTATCAGCAAAATTGAACTATACACTCCATTCACTTGAATGCATTACTTTCTATTCAATGCATTCTGTGGTAAGGTTGTGTACATAACTGCTCTGGGTTGTTTGGAACTGTATAGATTTTGCATGTAGAGTGCTCAGTGCCATGGAATACTCCAATGCAATCTGAATTCACTAACCTACCTGGTACCATTTACAGTGGAACAGCCATTGACTTGGTTTACTTCTGCAAACGCTAAAGTTCCACTGTGTAGAGAATGTAATGTTACTGAAAGTAACTTCTGGTGAATAGGTAGCACACTCATAAAATTAGTTGCAGTCAACTCTAAATCATATGGATAGTGTGATAACAATGTTTAGATCATGTCAGCACATAGTAGTTATCAGCAAAATTGAACAGTACCCTGCATTCAGTTGAATGCATTACTTTCTATTCAATTCATTCTGTGGTAAGGTTGTGTACATAACTACTCTGGGTGGTTTGGAACTGTACAGATATTGCATGTAGAGTGCTCAGTGCCATGGAATACTCCAATGCAAGCTGAATTCAGTAACCTACTTGGTACCATTTACAGTGGAACAGCCATTGACTTGGATTTCTTCTGCAAAGGCTAAAGTTCCACTGTGTAGAGAAGGTAATGTTACTGAAAGTAACTTCTGCTGCATAGGTAGCACACTCATAAAATTGGTTGCAGACAACTCTAAATCATATGGATAGTGTGATAACAATGTTTAGATCATGTCAGCACATAGTAGGTATCAGCAAAATTGAACTGTACACTCCATTCACTTGAATGCATTACTTTCTATTCAATGCATTCTGTGGTAAGGTTGTGTACATAACTGCTCTGAGTGGTTTGGAACTGTATAGATTTTGCATGTAGAGTGCTCAGTGCCATGGAATACTCCAATGCAAGCTGAATTCAGTAACCTACTTGGTACCATTTACAGTGGAACAGCCATTGACTTGGATTTCTTCTGCAAAGTCTAAAGTTCCACTGTGTAGAGAAGGTAATGTTACTGAAAGTAACTTCTGCTGCATAGGTAGCACACTCATAAAATTGGTTGCAGACAACTCTAACCCATATGGTTATTGCGCTAACAATGTTTAGATCATGTTAGCACATAGTAGGTATCAGCAAAATTGAACTATACACTCCATTCAGTTGAATGCATTACTTTCTATTCAATGCATTCTGTGGTAAGGTTGTGTACATAACTGCTCTGGGTGGTTTGGAACTGTATAGATTTTGCATGTAGAGTGCTCAGTGCCATGGAATACTCCAATGCAAGCTGAATTCAGTAACCTACTTGGTACCATTTACAGTGGAACAGCCATTGACTTGGTTTACTTCTACAAAGGCTAAAGTTCCACTGTGTAGAGAAGGTAATGTTACTGAAAGTAACTTCTGCTGCATAGGTAGCACACTCATAAAATTGGTTGCAGAGAACTCGAAATCATATGGATAGTGTGATAACAATATTTAGATCATGTCAGCACATAGTAGTTATCAGCAAAATTGAACTGTACACTCCATTGAGTTGAATGCATTACTTTCTATTCAATTCATTCTGTGGTAAGGTTGTGAACATAACTACTCTGGGTGGTTTGGAACTGTACAGATAATGCATGTAGAGTGCTCAGTGCCATGGAATACTCCAATGCAAGCTGAATTCAGTAACCTACTTGGTACCATTTACACTGGAACAGCCATTGACTTGGTTTACTTCTACAAAGGCTAAAGTTCCACTGTGTAGAGAAGATAATGTTACTGAAAGTAACTTCTGCTGCATAGGTAGCACACTGATAAAATTGTTTGCAGACAACTCTAAATCATATGGATAGTGTGATAACAATGTTTAGATCATGTCAGCACATAGTAGGTATCAGCAAAATTGAACTGTACACTCCATTCACTTGAATGCATTACTTTCTATTCAATGCATTCTGTGGTAAGGTTGTGTACATAACTGCTCTGAGTGGTTTGGAACTGTATAGATTTTGCATGTAGAGTGCTCAGTGCCATGGAATACTCCAATGCAATGTGAATTCACTAAACTACCTGGTACCATTTACAGTGGAACAGCCATTGACTTGGTTTACTTCTGCAAACGCTAAAGTTCCACTGTGTAGAGAAGGTAATGTTACTGAAAGTAACTTCTGCTGCATAGGTAGCACACTCATAAAATTGGTTGCAGACAACTCTAAACCATATGGTTAGTGCGCGAACAATGTTTAGATCATGTTAGCACATAGTAGGTATCAGCAAAATTGAACTATACACTCCATTCACTTGAATGCATTACTTTCTATTCAATGCATTCTGTGGTAAGGTTGTGTACATAACTGCTCTGGGTGGTTTGGAACTGTATAGATTTTGCATGTAGAGTGCTCAGTGCCATGGAATACTCCAATGCAAGCTGAATTCAGTAACCTACTTGGTACCATTTACAGTGGAACAGCCATTGACTTCGTTTACTTCTACAAAGGCTAAAGTTCCTCTGTGTAGAGAAGGTAATGTTACTGAAAGT
The DNA here is from genome assembly GCF_030144855.1 of Hypanus sabinus. Lineage (NCBI taxonomy): Eukaryota > Metazoa > Chordata > Chondrichthyes > Myliobatiformes > Dasyatidae > Hypanus > Hypanus sabinus. The sequence continues at coordinate 78,374,036 of NC_082723.1, read as the reverse complement.
AACTTCTGCTGCATAGGTAGCACACTCATAAAATTGGTTGCAGAGAACTCGAAATCATATGGATAGTGTGATAACAATATTTAGATCATGTCAGCACATAGTAGTTATCAGCAAAATTGAACTGTACACTCCATTGAGTTGAATGCATTACTTTCTATTCAATTCATTCTGTGGTAAGGTTGTGAACATAACTACTCTGGGTGGTTTGGAACTGTACAGATAATGCATGTAGAGTGCTCAGTGCCATGGAATACTCCAATGCAAGCTGAATTCAGTAACCTACTTGGTACCATTTACACGGGAACAGCCATTGACTTGGATTTCTTCTGCAAAGGCTAAAGTTCCACTGTGTAGAGAAGGTAATGTTACCAAAAGTAACTTCTGCTGCATAGATAGCACACTCATAAAATTGGTTGCAGACAACTCTAAACCATATGGTTAGTGCGCTAACAATGTTTAGATCATGTTAGCACATAGTAGGTATCAGCAAAATTGAACTATACACTCCATTCAGTTGAATGCATTACTTTCTATTCAATGCATTCTGTGGTAAGGTTGTGTACATAACTGCTCTGGGTGGTTTGGAACTGTATAGATTTTGCATGTAGAGTGCTCAGTGCCATGGAATACTCCAATGCAAGCTGAATTCAGTAACCTACTTGGTACCATTTACAGTGGAACAGCCATTGACTTCGTTTACTTCTACAAAGGCTAAAGTTCCTCTGTGTAGAGAAGGTAATGTTACTGAAAGTAACTTCTGCTGCATAGGTAGCACACTCATAAAATTGGTTGCAGAGAACTCGAAATCATATGGATAGTGTGATAACAATATTTAGATCATGTCAGCACATAGTAGTTATCAGCAAAATTGAACTGTACACTCCATTGAGTTGAATGCATTACTTTCTATTCAATTCATTCTGTGGTAAGGTTGTGTACATAACTACTCTGGGTGGTTTGGAACTGTACAGATATTGCATGTAGAGTGCTCAGTGCCATGGAATACTCCAATGCAATCTGAATTCACTAACCTACCTGGTACCATTTACAGTGGAACAGCCATTGACTTGGTTTACTTCTGCAAACGCTAAAGTTCCACTGTGTAGAGAATGTAATGTTACTGAAAGTAACTTCTGGTGAATAGGTAGCACACTCATAAAATTAGTTGCAGTCAACTCTAAATCATATGGATAGTGTGATAACAATGTTTAGATCATGTCAGCACATAGTAGTTATCAGCAAAATTGAACAGTACCCTGCATTCAGTTGAATGCATTACTTTCTATTCAATTCATTCTGTGGTAAGGTTGTGTACATAACTACTCTGGGTGGTTTGGAACTGTACAGATATTGCATGTAGAGTGCTCAGTGCCATGGAATACTCCAATGCAAGCTGAATTCAGTAACCTACTTGGTACCATTTACAGTGGAACAGCCATTGACTTGGATTTCTTCTGCAAAGGCTAAAGTTCCACTGTGTAGAGAAGGTAATGTTACTGAAAGTAACTTCTGCTGCATAGGTAGCACACTCATAAAATTGGTTGCAGACAACTCTAAATCATATGGATAGTGTGATAACAATGTTTAGATCATGTCAGCACATAGTAGGTATCAGCAAAATTGAACTGTACACTCCATTCACTTGAATGCATTACTTTCTATTCAATGCATTCTGTGGTAAGGTTGTGTACATAACTGCTCTGAGTGGTTTGGAACTGTATAGATTTTGCATGTAGAGTGCTCAGTGCCATGGAATACTCCAATGCAAGCTGAATTCAGTAACCTACTTGGTACCATTTACAGTGGAACAGCCATTGACTTGGATTTCTTCTGCAAAGTCTAAAGTTCCACTGTGTAGAGAAGGTAATGTTACTGAAAGTAACTTCTGCTGCATAGGTAGCACACTCATAAAATTGGTTGCAGACAACTCTAAACCATATGGTTAGTGCGCTAACAATGTTTAGATCATGTTAGCACATAGTAGGTATCAGCAAAATTGAACTATACACTCCATTCAGTTGAATGCATTACTTTCTATTCAATGCATTCTGTGGTAAGGTTGTGTACATAACTGCTCTGGGTGGTTTGGAACTGTATAGATTTTGCATGTAGAGTGCTCAGTGCCATGGAATACTCCAATGCAAGCTGAATTCAGTAACCTACTTGGTACCATTTACAGTGGAACAGCCATTGACTTGGTTTACTTCTACAAAGGCTAAAGTTCCACTGTGTAGAGAAGGTAATGTTACTGAAAGTAACTTCTGCTGCATAGGTAGCACACTCATAAAATTGGTTGCAGAGAACTCGAAATCATATGGATAGTGTGATAACAATATTTAGATCATGTCAGCACATAGTAGTTATCAGCAAAATTGAACTGTACACTCCATTGAGTTGAATGCATTACTTTCTATTCAATTCATTCTGTGGTAAGGTTGTGAACATAACTACTCTGGGTGGTTTGGAACTGTACAGATAATGCATGTAGAGTGCTCAGTGCCATGGAATACTCCAATGCAAGCTGAATTCAGTAACCTACTTGGTACCATTTACACTGGAACAGCCATTGACTTGGTTTACTTCTACAAAGGCTAAAGTTCCACTGTGTAGAGAAGATAATGTTACTGAAAGTAACTTCTGCTGCATAGGTAGCACACTGATAAAATTGTTTGCAGACAACTCTAAATCATATGGATAGTGTGATAACAATGTTTAGATCATGTCAGCACATAGTAGGTATCAGCAAAATTGAACTGTACACTCCATTCACTTGAATGCATTACTTTCTATTCAATGCATTCTGTGGTAAGGTTGTGTACATAACTGCTCTGAGTGGTTTGGAACTGTATAGATTTTGCATGTAGAGTGCTCAGTGCCATGGAATACTCCAATGCAATGTGAATTCACTAAACTACCTGGTACCATTTACAGTGGAACAGCCATTGACTTGGTTTACTTCTGCAAACGCTAAAGTTCCACTGTGTAGAGAAGGTAATGTTACTGAAAGTAACTTCTGCTGCATAGGTAGCACACTCATAAAATTGGTTGCAGACAACTCTAAACCATATGGTTAGTGCGCGAACAATGTTTAGATCATGTTAGCACATAGTAGGTATCAGCAAAATTGAACTATACACTCCATTCACTTGAATGCATTACTTTCTATTCAATGCATTCTGTGGTAAGGTTGTGTACATAACTGCTCTGGGTGGTTTGGAACTGTATAGATTTTGCATGTAGAGTGCTCAGTGCCATGGAATACTCCAATGCAAGCTGAATTCAGTAACCTACTTGGTACCATTTACAGTGGAACAGCCATTGACTTCGTTTACTTCTACAAAGGCTAAAGTTCCTCTGTGTAGAGAAGGTAATGTTACTGAAAGTAACTTCTGCTGCATAGGTAGCACACTCATAAAATTGGTTGCAGAGAACTCGAAATCATATGGATAGTGTGATAACAATATTTAGATCATGTCAGCACATAGTAGTTATCAGCAAAATTGAACTGTACACTCCATTGAGTTGAATGCATTACTTTCTATTCAATTCATTCTGTGGTAAGGTTGTGAACATAACTACTCTGGGTGGTTTGGAACTGTACAGATAATGCATGTAGAGTGCTCAGTGCCATGGAATACTCCAATGCAAGCTGAATTCAGTAACCTACTTGGTACCATTTACACGGGAACAGCCATTGACTTGGATTTCTTCTGCAAAGGCTAAAGTTCCACTGTGTAGAGAAGGTAATGTTACCAAAAGTAACTTCTGCTGCATAGATAGCACACTCATAAAATTGGTTGCAGACAACTCTAAACCATATGGTTAGTGCGCTAACAATGTTTAGATCATGTTAGCACATAGTAGGTATCAGCAAAATTGAACTATACACTCCATTCAGTTGAATGCATTACTTTCTATTCAATGCATTCTGTGGTAAGGTTGTGTACATAACTGCTCTGGGTGGTTTGGAACTGTATAGATTTTGCATGTAGAGTGCTCAGTGCCATGGAATACTCCAATGCAAGCTGAATTCAGTAACCTACTTGGTACCATTTACAGTGGAACAGCCATTGACTTCGTTTACTTCTACAAAGGCTAAAGTTCCTCTGTGTAGAGAAGGTAATGTTACTGAAAGTAACTTCTGCTGCATAGGTAGCACACTCATAAAATTGGTTGCAGAGAACTCGAAATCATATGGATAGTGTGATAACAATATTTAGATCATGTCAGCACATAGTAGTTATCAGCAAAATTGAACTGTACACTCCATTGAGTTGAATGCATTACTTTCTATTCAATTCATTCTGTGGTAAGGTTGTGTACATAACTACTCTGGGTGGTTTGGAACTGTACAGATATTGCATGTAGAGTGCTCAGTGCCATGGAATACTCCAATGCAATCTGAATTCACTAACCTACCTGGTACCATTTACAGTGGAACAGCCATTGACTTGGTTTACTTCTGCAAACGCTAAAGTTCCACTGTGTAGAGAATGTAATGTTACTGAAAGTAACTTCTGGTGAATAGGTAGCACACTCATAAAATTAGTTGCAGTCAACTCTAAATCATATGGATAGTGTGATAACAATGTTTAGATCATGTCAGCACATAGTAGTTATCAGCAAAATTGAACAGTACCCTGCATTCAGTTGAATGCATTACTTTCTATTCAATTCATTCTGTGGTAAGGTTGTGTACATAACTACTCTGGGTGGTTTGGAACTGTACAGATATTGCATGTAGAGTGCTCAGTGCCATGGAATACTCCAATGCAAGCTGAATTCAGTAACCTACTTGGTACCATTTACAGTGGAACAGCCATTGACTTGGATTTCTTCTGCAAAGGCTAAAGTTCCACTGTGTAGAGAAGGTAATGTTACTGAAAGTAACTTCTGCTGCATAGGTAGCACACTCATAAAATTGGTTGCAGACAACTCTAAATCATATGGATAGTGTGATAACAATGTTTAGATCATGTCAGCACATAGTAGGTATCAGCAAAATTGAACTGTACACTCCATTCACTTGAATGCATTACTTTCTATTCAATGCATTCTGTGGTAAGGTTGTGTACATAACTGCTCTGAGTGGTTTGGAACTGTATAGATTTTGCATGTAGAGTGCTCAGTGCCATGGAATACTCCAATGCAAGCTGAATTCAGTAACCTACTTGGTACCATTTACAGTGGAACAGCCATTGACTTGGATTTCTTCTGCAAAGTCTAAAGTTCCACTGTGTAGAGAAGGTAATGTTACTGAAAGTAACTTCTGCTGCATAGGTAGCACACTCATAAAATTGGTTGCAGACAACTCTAAACCATATGGTTAGTGCGCTAACAATGTTTAGATCATGTTAGCACATAGTAGGTATCAGCAAAATTGAACTATACACTCCATTCAGTTGAATGCATTACTTTCTATTCAATGCATTCTGTGGTAAGGTTGTGTACATAACTGCTCTGGGTGGTTTGGAACTGTATAGATTTTGCATGTAGAGTGCTCAGTGCCATGGAATACTCCAATGCAAGCTGAATTCAGTAACCTACTTGGTACCATTTACAGTGGAACAGCCATTGACTTGGTTTACTTCTACAAAGGCTAAAGTTCCACTGTGTAGAGAAGGTAATGTTACTGAAAGTAACTTCTGCTGCATAGGTAGCACACTCATAAAATTGGTTGCAGAGAACTCGAAATCATATGGATAGTGTGATAACAATATTTAGATCATGTCAGCACATAGTAGTTATCAGCAAAATTGAACTGTACACTCCATTGAGTTGAATGCATTACTTTCTATTCAATTCATTCTGTGGTAAGGTTGTGAACATAACTACTCTGGGTGGTTTGGAACTGTACAGATAATGCATGTAGAGTGCTCAGTGCCATGGAATACTCCAATGCAAGCTGAATTCAGTAACCTACTTGGTACCATTTACACTGGAACAGCCATTGACTTGGTTTACTTCTACAAAGGCTAAAGTTCCACTGTGTAGAGAAGATAATGTTACTGAAAGTAACTTCTGCTGCATAGGTAGCACACTGATAAAATTGTTTGCAGACAACTCTAAATCATATGGATAGTGTGATAACAATGTTTAGATCATGTCAGCACATAGTAGGTATCAGCAAAATTGAACTGTACACTCCATTCACTTGAATGCATTACTTTCTATTCAATGCATTCTGTGGTAAGGTTGTGTACATAACTGCTCTGAGTGGTTTGGAACTGTATAGATTTTGCATGTAGAGTGCTCAGTGCCATGGAATACTCCAATGCAATGTGAATTCACTAAACTACCTGGTACCATTTACAGTGGAACAGCCATTGACTTGGTTTACTTCTGCAAACGCTAAAGTTCCACTGTGTAGAGAAGGTAATGTTACTGAAAGTAACTTCTGCTGCATAGGTAGCACACTCATAAAATTGGTTGCAGACAACTCTAAACCATATGGTTAGTGCGCGAACAATGTTTAGATCATGTTAGCACATAGTAGGTATCAGCAAAATTGAACTATACACTCCATTCACTTGAATGCATTACTTTCTATTCAATGCATTCTGTGGTAAGGTTGTGTACATAACTGCTCTGGGTGGTTTGGAACTGTATAGATTTTGCATGTAGAGTGCTCAGTGCCATGGAATACTCCAATGCAAGCTGAATTCAGTAACCTACTTGGTACCATTTACAGTGGAACAGCCATTGACTTCGTTTACTTCTACAAAGGCTAAAGTTCCTCTGTGTAGAGAAGGTAATGTTACTGAAAGTAACTTCTGCTGCATAGGTAGCACACTCATAAAATTGGTTGCAGAGAACTCGAAATCATATGGATAGTGTGATAACAATATTTAGATCATGTCAGCACATAGTAGTTATCAGCAAAATTGAACTGTACACTCCATTGAGTTGAATGCATTACTTTCTATTCAATTCATTCTGTGGTAAGGTTGTGAACATAACTACTCTGGGTGGTTTGGAACTGTACAGATAATGCATGTAGAGTGCTCAGTGCCATGGAATACTCCAATGCAAGCTGAATTCAGTAACCTACTTGGTACCATTTACACGGGAACAGCCATTGACTTGGATTTCTTCTGCAAAGGCTAAAGTTCCACTGTGTAGAGAAGGTAATGTTACCAAAAGTAACTTCTGCTGCATAGATAGCACACTCATAAAATTGGTTGCAGACAACTCTAAACCATATGGTTAGTGCGCTAACAATGTTTAGATCATGTTAGCACATAGTAGGTATCAGCAAAATTGAACTATACACTCCATTCAGTTGAATGCATTACTTTCTATTCAATGCATTCTGTGGTAAGGTTGTGTACATAACTGCTCTGGGTGGTTTGGAACTGTATAGATTTTGCATGTAGAGTGCTCAGTGCCATGGAATACTCCAATGCAAGCTGAATTCAGTAACCTACTTGGTACCATTTACAGTGGAACAGCCATTGACTTCGTTTACTTCTACAAAGGCTAAAGTTCCTCTGTGTAGAGAAGGTAATGTTACTGAAAGTAACTTCTGCTGCATAGGTAGCACACTCATAAAATTGGTTGCAGAGAACTCGAAATCATATGGATAGTGTGATAACAATATTTAGATCATGTCAGCACATAGTAGTTATCAGCAAAATTGAACTGTACACTCCATTGAGTTGAATGCATTACTTTCTATTCAATTCATTCTGTGGTAAGGTTGTGTACATAACTACTCTGGGTGGTTTGGAACTGTACAGATATTGCATGTAGAGTGCTCAGTGCCATGGAATACTCCAATGCAATCTGAATTCACTAACCTACCTGGTACCATTTACAGTGGAACAGCCATTGACTTGGTTTACTTCTGCAAACGCTAAAGTTCCACTGTGTAGAGAATGTAATGTTACTGAAAGTAACTTCTGGTGAATAGGTAGCACACTCATAAAATTAGTTGCAGTCAACTCTAAATCATATGGATAGTGTGATAACAATGTTTAGATCATGTCAGCACATAGTAGTTATCAGCAAAATTGAACAGTACCCTGCATTCAGTTGAATGCATTACTTTCTATTCAATTCATTCTGTGGTAAGGTTGTGTACATAACTACTCTGGGTGGTTTGGAACTGTACAGATATTGCATGTAGAGTGCTCAGTGCCATGGAATACTCCAATGCAAGCTGAATTCAGTAACCTACTTGGTACCATTTACAGTGGAACAGCCATTGACTTGGATTTCTTCTGCAAAGGCTAAAGTTCCACTGTGTAGAGAAGGTAATGTTACTGAAAGTAACTTCTGCTGCATAGGTAGCACACTCATAAAATTGGTTGCAGACAACTCTAAATCATATGGATAGTGTGATAACAATGTTTAGATCATGTCAGCACATAGTAGGTATCAGCAAAATTGAACTGTACACTCCATTCACTTGAATGCATTACTTTCTATTCAATGCATTCTGTGGTAAGGTTGTGTACATAACTGCTCTGAGTGGTTTGGAACTGTATAGATTTTGCATGTAGAGTGCTCAGTGCCATGGAATACTCCAATGCAAGCTGAATTCAGTAACCTACTTGGTACCATTTACAGTGGAACAGCCATTGACTTGGATTTCTTCTGCAAAGTCTAAAGTTCCACTGTGTAGAGAAGGTAATGTTACTGAAAGTAACTTCTGCTGCATAGGTAGCACACTCATAAAATTGGTTGCAGACAACTCTAAACCATATGGTTAGTGCGCTAACAATGTTTAGATCATGTTAGCACATAGTAGGTATCAGCAAAATTGAACTATACACTCCATTCAGTTGAATGCATTACTTTCTATTCAATGCATTCTGTGGTAAGGTTGTGTACATAACTGCTCTGGGTGGTTTGGAACTGTATAGATTTTGCATGTAGAGTGCTCAGTGCCATGGAATACTCCAATGCAAGCTGAATTCAGTAACCTACTTGGTACCATTTACAGTGGAACAGCCATTGACTTGGTTTACTTCTACAAAGGCTAAAGTTCCACTGTGTAGAGAAGGTAATGTTACTGAAAGTAACTTCTGCTGCATAGGTAGCACACTCATAAAATTGGTTGCAGAGAACTCGAAATCATATGGATAGTGTGATAACAATATTTAGATCATGTCAGCACATAGTAGTTATCAGCAAAATTGAACTGTACACTCCATTGAGTTGAATGCATTACTTTCTATTCAATTCATTCTGTGGTAAGGTTGTGAACATAACTACTCTGGGTGGTTTGGAACTGTACAGATAATGCATGTAGAGTGCTCAGTGCCATGGAATACTCCAATGCAAGCTGAATTCAGTAACCTACTTGGTACCATTTACACTGGAACAGCCATTGACTTGGTTTACTTCTACAAAGGCTAAAGTTCCACTGTGTAGAGAAGATAATGTTACTGAAAGTAACTTCTGCTGCATAGGTAGCACACTGATAAAATTGTTTGCAGACAACTCTAAATCATATGGATAGTGTGATAACAATGTTTAGATCATGTCAGCACATAGTAGGTATCAGCAAAATTGAACTGTACACTCCATTCACTTGAATGCATTACTTTCTATTCAATGCATTCTGTGGTAAGGTTGTGTACATAACTGCTCTGAGTGGTTTGGAACTGTATAGATTTTGCATGTAGAGTGCTCAGTGCCATGGAATACTCCAATGCAATGTGAATTCACTAAACTACCTGGTACCATTTACAGTGGAACAGCCATTGACTTGGTTTACTTCTGCAAACGCTAAAGTTCCACTGTGTAGAGAAGGTAATGTTACTGAAAGTAACTTCTGCTGCATAGGTAGCACACTCATAAAATTGGTTGCAGACAACTCTAAACCATATGGTTAGTGCGCGAACAATGTTTAGATCATGTTAGCACATAGTAGGTATCAGCAAAATTGAACTATACACTCCATTCACTTGAATGCATTACTTTCTATTCAATGCATTCTGTGGTAAGGTTGTGTACATAACTGCTCTGGGTGGTTTGGAACTGTATAGATTTTGCATGTAGAGTGCTCAGTGCCATGGAATACTCCAATGCAAGCTGAATTCAGTAACCTACTTGGTACCATTTACAGTGGAACAGCCATTGACTTCGTTTACTTCTACAAAGGCTAAAGTTCCTCTGTGTAGAGAAGGTAATGTTACTGAAAGTAACTTCTGCTGCATAGGTAGCACACTCATAAAATTGGTTGCAGAGAACTCGAAATCATATGGATAGTGTGATAACAATATTTAGATCATGTCAGCACATAGTAGTTATCAGCAAAATTGAACTGTACACTCCATTGAGTTGAATGCATTACTTTCTATTCAATTCATTCTGTGGTAAGGTTGTGAACATAACTACTCTGGGTGGTTTGGAACTGTACAGATAATGCATGTAGAGTGCTCAGTGCCATGGAATACTCCAATGCAAGCTGAATTCAGTAACCTACTTGGTACCATTTACACGGGAACAGCCATTGACTTGGATTTCTTCTGCAAAGGCTAAAGTTCCACTGTGTAGAGAAGGTAATGTTACCAAAAGTAACTTCTGCTGCATAGATAGCACACTCATAAAATTGGTTGCAGACAACTCTAAACCATATGGTTAGTGCGCTAACAATGTTTAGATCATGTTAGCACATAGTAGGTATCAGCAAAATTGAACTATACACTCCATTCAGTTGAATGCATTACTTTCTATTCAATGCATTCTGTGGTAAGGTTGTGTACATAACTGCTCTGGGTGGTTTGGAACTGTATAGATTTTGCATGTAGAGTGCTCAGTGCCATGGAATACTCCAATGCAAGCTGAATTCAGTAACCTACTTGGTACCATTTACAGTGGAACAGCCATTGACTTCGTTTACTTCTACAAAGGCTAAAGTTCCTCTGTGTAGAGAAGGTAATGTTACTGAAAGTAACTTCTGCTGCATAGGTAGCACACTCATAAAATTGGTTGCAGAGAACTCGAAATCATATGGATAGTGTGATAACAATATTTAGATCATGTCAGCACATAGTAGTTATCAGCAAAATTGAACTGTACACTCCATTGAGTTGAATGCATTACTTTCTATTCAATTCATTCTGTGGTAAGGTTGTGAACATAACTACTCTGGGTGGTTTGGAACTGTACAGATAATGCATGTAGAGTGCTCAGTGCCATGGAATACTCCAATGCAAGCTGAATTCAGTAACCTACTTGGTACCATTTACACTGGAACAGCCATTGACTTGGTTTACTTCTACAAAGGCTAAAGTTCCACTGTGTAGAGAAGATAATGTTACTGAAAGTAACTTCTGCTGCATAGGTAGCACACTGATAAAATTGTTTGCAGACAACTCTAAATCTTATGGATAGTGTGATAACAATGTTTAGATCATGTCAGCACATAGTAGGTATCAGCAAAATTGAACTGTACTCTCCATTCACTTGAATGCATTACTTTCTATTCAATGCATTCTGTGGTAAGGTTGTGTACATAACTGCTCTGAGTGGTTTGGAACTGTATAGATTTTACATGTAGAGTGCTCAGTGCCATGGAATACTCCAATGCAATGTGAATTCACTAAACTACCTGGTACCATTTACAGTGGAACAGCCATTGACTTGGTTTACTTCTGCAAACGCTAAAGTTCCACTGTGTAGAGAATGTAATGTTACTGAAAGTAACTTCTGGAGAATAGGTAGCACACTCATAAAATTAGTTGCAGTGAACTCTAAATTATATGGATAGTGTGATAACAATGTTTAGATCATGTCAGCACATAGTAGTTATCAGCAAAATTGAACAGTACACTCCATTCAGTTGAATGCATTACTTTCTATTCAATTCATTCTGTGGTAAGGTTGTGTACATAACTACTCTGGGTGGTTTGGAACTGTACAGATATTGCATGTAGAGTGCTCAGTGCCATGGAATACTCCAATGCAAGCTGAATTCAGTAACCTACTTGGTACCATTTACAGTGGAACAGCCATTGACTTGGATTTCTTCTGCAAAGGCTAAAGTTCCACTGTGTAGAGAAGGTAATGTTACTGAAAGTAACTTCTGCTGCATAGGTAGCACACTCATAAAATTGGTTGCAGACAACTCTAAATCATATGGTTAGTGCACTAACAATGTTTAGATCATGTTAGCACATAGTAGGTATCAGCAAAATTGAACTATACACTCCATTCAGTTGAATGCATTACTTTCTATTCAATTCATTCTGTGGTAAGGTTGTGTACATAACTACTCTGGGTGGTTTGGAACTGTACAGATAATGCATGTAGAGTGCTCAGTGCCATGGAATACTCCAATGCAAGCTGAATTCAGTAACCTACTTGGTACCATTTACACTGGAACAGCCATTGACTTGGCTTACTTCTACAAAGGCTAAAGTTCCACTGTGTAGAGAAGGTAATGTTACTGAAAGTAACTTCTGCTGCATAGGTAGCACACTCATAAAATTGGTTGCAGACAACTCTAAATCATATGGTTAGTGCACTAACAATGTTTAGATCATGTTAGCACATAGTAGGTATCAGCAAAATTGAACTATACACTCCATTCAGTTGAATGCATTACTTTCTATTCAATGCATTCTGCGGTAAGGTTGTGTACATAACTGCTCTGGGTTGTTTGGAACTGTATAGATTTTGCAAGTAGAGTGCTCAGTGCCATGGAATACTCCAATGCAATGTGAATTCACTAACCTACTTGGTACCATTTACAGTGGAACAGCCATTGACTTGGTTTACTTCTGCAAACGCTAAAGTTCCACTGTGTAGAGAAGGTAATGTTACTGAAAGTAACTTCTGCTGCATAGGTAGCACACTCATAAAATTGGTTGCAGACAACTCTAAACCATATGGTTAGTGCGCGAACAATGTTTAGATCATGTTAGCACATAGTAGGTATCAGCAAAATTGAACTATACACTCCATTCACTTGAATGCATTACTTTCTATTCAATGCATTCTGTGGTAAGGTTGTGTACATAACTGCTCTGGGTGGTTTGGAACTGTATAGATTTTGCATGTAGAGTGCTCAGTGCCATGGAATACTCCAATGCAAGCTGAATTCAGTAACCTACTTGGTACCATTTACAGTGGAACAGCCATTGACTTCGTTTACTTCTACAAAGGCTAAAGTTCCTCTGTGTAGAGAAGGTAATGTTACTGAAAGTAACTTCTGCTGCATAGGTAGCACACTCATAAAATTGGTTGCAGAGAACTCGAAATCATATGGATAGTGTGATAACAATATTTAGATCATGTCAGCACATAGTAGTTATCAGCAAAATTGAACTGTACACTCCATTGAGTTGAATGCATTACTTTCTATTCAATTCATTCTGTGGTAAGGTTGTGAACATAACTACTCTGGGTGGTTTGGAACTGTACAGATAATGCATGTAGAGTGCTCAGTGCCATGGAATACTCCAATGCAAGCTGAATTCAGTAACCTACTTGGTACCATTTACACGGGAACAGCCATTGACTTGGATTTCTTCTGCAAAGGCTAAAGTTCCACTGTGTAGAGAAGGTAATGTTACCAAAAGTAACTTCTGCTGCATAGATAGCACACTCATAAAATTGGTTGCAGACAACTCTAAACCATATGGTTAGTGCGCTAACAATGTTTAGATCATGTTAGCACATAGTAGGTATCAGCAAAATTGAACTATACACTCCATTCAGTTGAATGCATTACTTTCTATTCAATGCATTCTGTGGTAAGGTTGTGTACATAACTGCTCTGGGTGGTTTGGAACTGTATAGATTTTGCATGTAGAGTGCTCAGTGCCATGGAATACTCCAATGCAAGCTGAATTCAGTAACCTACTTGGTACCATTTACAGTGGAACAGCCATTGACTTCGTTTACTTCTACAAAGGCTAAAGTTCCTCTGTGTAGAGAAGGTAATGTTACTGAAAGTAACTTCTGCTGCATAGGTAGCACACTCATAAAATTGGTTGCAGAGAACTCGAAATCATATGGATAGTGTGATAACAATATTTAGATCATGTCAGCACATAGTAGTTATCAGCAAAATTGAACTGTACACTCCATTGAGTTGAATGCATTACTTTCTATTCAATTCATTCTGTGGTAAGGTTGTGAACATAACTACTCTGGGTGGTTTGGAACTGTACAGATAATGCATGTAGAGTGCTCAGTGCCATGGAATACTCCAATGCAAGCTGAATTCAGTAACCTACTTGGTACCATTTACACTGGAACAGCCATTGACTTGGTTTACTTCTACAAAGGCTAAAGTTCCACTGTGTAGAGAAGATAATGTTACTGAAAGTAACTTCTGCTGCATAGGTAGCACACTGATAAAATTGTTTGCAGACAACTCTAAATCTTATGGATAGTGTGATAACAATGTTTAGATCATGTCAGCACATAGTAGGTATCAGCAAAATTGAACTGTACTCTCCATTCACTTGAATGCATTACTTTCTATTCAATGCATTCTGTGGTAAGGTTGTGTACATAACTGCTCTGAGTGGTTTGGAACTGTATAGATTTTACATGTAGAGTGCTCAGTGCCATGGAATACTCCAATGCAATGTGAATTCACTAAACTACCTGGTACCATTTACAGTGGAACAGCCATTGACTTGGTTTACTTCTGCAAACGCTAAAGTTCCACTGTGTAGAGAATGTAATGTTACTGAAAGTAACTTCTGGAGAATAGGTAGCACACTCATAAAATTAGTTGCAGTGAACTCTAAATTATATGGATAGTGTGATAACAATGTTTAGATCATGTCAGCACATAGTAGTTATCAGCAAAATTGAACAGTACACTCCATTCAGTTGAATGCATTACTTTCTATTCAATTCATTCTGTGGTAAGGTTGTGTACATAACTACTCTGGGTGGTTTGGAACTGTACAGATATTGCATGTAGAGTGCTCAGTGCCATGGAATACTCCAATGCAAGCTGAATTCAGTAACCTACTTGGTACCATTTACAGTGGAACAGCCATTGACTTGGATTTCTTCTGCAAAGGCTAAAGTTCCACTGTGTAGAGAAGGTAATGTTACTGAAAGTAACTTCTGCTGCATAGGTAGCACACTCATAAAATTGGTTGCAGACAACTCTAAATCATATGGTTAGTGCACTAACAATGTTTAGATCATGTTAGCACATAGTAGGTATCAGCAAAATTGAACTATACACTCCATTCAGTTGAATGCATTACTTTCTATTCAATGCATTCTGCGGTAAGGTTGTGTACATAACTGCTCTGGGTTGTTTGGAACTGTATAGATTTTGCAAGTAGAGTGCTCAGTGCCATGGAATACTCCAATGCAATGTGAATTCACTAACCTACTTGGTACCATTTACAGTGGAACAGCCATTGACTTGGATTTCTTCTGCAAAGGCTAAAGTTCCACTGTGTAGAGAAGGTAATGTTACTGAAAGTAACTTCTGCTGCATAGGTAGCACACTCATAAAATTGGTTGCAGAGAACTCGAAATCATATGGATAGTGTGATAACAATATTTAGATCATGTCAGCACATAGTAGTTATCAGCAAAATTGAACTGTACACTCCATTGAGTTGAATGCATTACTTTCTATTCAATTCATTCTGTGGTAAGGTTGTGAACATAACTACTCTGGGTGGTTTGGAACTGTACAGATAATGCATGTAGAGTGCTCAGTGCCATGGAATACACCAATGCAAGCTGAATTCAGTAACCTACTTGGTACCATTTACAGTGGAACAGCCATTGACTTGGATTTCTTCTGCAAAGTCTAAAGTTCCACTGTGTAGAGAAGGTAATGTTACTGAAAGTAACTTCTGCTGCATAGGTAGCACACTCATAAAATTGGTTGCAGACAACTCTAAACCTTATGGTTAGTGCGCTAACAATGTTTAGATCATGTTAGCACATAGTAGGTATCAGCAAAATTGAACTATACACTCCATTCAGTTGAATGCATTACTTTCTATTCAATGCATTCTCTGGTAAGGATGTGTACATAACTGCTCTGGGTGGTTTGGAACTGTATAGATTTTGCAAGTAGAGTGCTCAGTGCCATGGAATACTCCAATGCAATGTGAATTCACTAACCTACTTGGTACCATTTACAGTGGAACAGCCATTGACTTGGATTTCTTCTGCAAAGGCTAAAGTTCCACTGTGTAGAGAAGGTAATGTTACTGAAAGTAACTTCTGCTGCATAGGTAGCACACTCATAAAATTGGTTGCAGAGAACTCGAAATCATATGGATAGTGTGATAACAATATTTAGATCATGTCAGCACATAGTAGTTATCAGCAAAATTGAACTGTACACTCCATTGAGTTGAATGCATTACTTTATATTCAATTCATTCTGTGGTAAGGTTGTGTACATAACTACTCTGGGTGGTTTGGAACTGTACAGATATTGCATGTAGAGTGCTCAGTGCCATGGAATACTCCAATGCAAGCTGAATTCAGTAACCTGCTTGGTACCATTTACAGTGGAACAGCCATTGACTTGGATTTCTTCTGCAAAGGCTAAAGTTCCACTGTGTAGAAAAGGTAATGTTACTGAAAGTAACTTCTGCTGCATAGGTAGCACACTCATAAAATTGGTTGCAGACAACTCTAAATCATATGGATAGTGTGATAACAATGTTTAGATCATGTTAGCACATAGTAGGTATCAGCAAAATTGAACTATACACTCCATTCACTTGAATGCATTACTTTCTATTCAATGCATTCTGTGGTAAGGTTGTGTACATAACTGCTCTGGGTTGTTTGGAACTGTATAGATTTTGCATGTAGAGTGCTCAGTGCCATGGAATACTCCAATGCAATCTGAATTCACTAACCTACCTGGTACCATTTACAGTGGAACAGCCATTGACTTGGTTTACTTCTGCAAACGCTAAAGTTCCACTGTGTAGAGAATGTAATGTTACTGAAAGTAACTTCTGGTGAATAGGTAGCACACTCATAAAATTAGTTGCAGTCAACTCTAAATCATATGGATAGTGTGATAACAATGTTTAGATCATGTCAGCACATAGTAGTTATCAGCAAAATTGAACAGTACCCTGCATTCAGTTGAATGCATTACTTTCTATTCAATTCATTCTGTGGTAAGGTTGTGTACATAACTACTCTGGGTGATTTGGAACTGTACAGATATTGCATGTAGAGTGCTCAGTGCCATGGAATACTCCAATGCAAGCTGAATTCAGTAACCTACTTGGTACCATTTACAGTGGAACAGCCATTGACTTGGATTTCTTCTGCAAAGGCTAAAGTTCCACTGTGTAGAGAAGGTAATGTTACTGAAAGTAACTTCTGCTGCATAGGTAGCACACTCATAAAATTGGTTGCAGACAACTCTAAATCATATGGATAGTGTGATAACAATGTTTAGATCATGTCAGCACATAGTAGGTATCAGCAAAATTGAACTGTACACTCCATTCACTTGAATGCATTACTTTCTATTCAATGCATTCTGTGGTAAGGTTGTGTACATAACTGCTCTGAGTGGTTTGGAACTGTATAGATTTTGCATGTAGAGTGCTCAGTGCCATGGAATACTCCAATGCAAGCTGAATTCAGTAACCTACTTGGTACCATTTACAGTGGAACAGCCATTGACTTGGATTTCTTCTGCAAAGTCTAAAGTTCCACTGTGTAGAGAAGGTAATGTTACTGAAAGTAACTTCTGCTGCATAGGTAGCACACTCATAAAATTGGTTGCCGACAACTCTAAACCATATGGTTAGTGCGCTAACAATGTTTAGATCATGTTAGCACATAGTAGGTATCAGCAAAATTGAACTATACACTCCATTCAGTTGAATGCATTACTTTCTATTCAATGCATTCTGTGGTAAGGTTGTGTACATAACTGCTCTGGGTGGTTTGGAACTGTATAGATTTTGCATGTAGAGTGCTCAGTGCCATGGAATACTCCAATGCAAGCTGAATTCAGTAACCTACTTGGTACCATTTACAGTGGAACAGCCATTGACTTGGTTTACTTCTACAAAGGCTAAAGTTCCACTGTGTAGAGAAGGTAATGTTACTGAAAGTAACTTCTGCTGCATAGGTAGCACACTCATAAAATTGGTTGCAGAGAACTCGAAATCATATGGATAGTGTGATAACAATATTTAGATCATGTCAGCACATAGTAGTTATCAGCAAAATTGAACTGTACACTCCATTGAGTTGAATGCATTACTTTCTATTCAATTCATTCTGTGGTAAGGTTGTGAACATAACTACACTGGGTGGTTTGGAACTGTACAGATAATGCATGTAGAGTGCTCAGTGCCATGGAATACTCCAATGCAAGCTGAATTCAGTAACCTACTTGGTACCATTTACACTGGAACAGCCATTGACTTGGTTTACTTCTACAAAGGCTAAAGTTCCACTGTGTAGAGAAGATAATGTTACTGAAAGTAACTTCTGCTGCATAGGTAGCACACTGATAAAATTGTTTGCAGACAACTCTAAATCATATGGATAGTGTGATAACAATGTTTAGATCATGTCAGCACATAGTAGGTATCAGCAAAATTGAACTGTACACTCCATTCACTTGAATGCATTACTTTCTATTCAATGCATTCTGTGGTAAGGTTGTGTACATAACTGCTCTGAGTGGTTTGGAACTGTATAGATTTTGCATGTAGAGTGCTCAGTGCCATGGAATACTCCAATGCAATGTGAATTCACTAAACTACCTGGTACCATTTACAGTGGAACAGCCATTGACTTGGTTTACTTCTGCAAACGCTAAAGTTCCACTGTGTAGAGAAGGTAATGTTACTGAAAGTAACTTCTGCTGCATAGGTAGCACACTCATAAAATTGGTTGCAGACAACTCTAAACCATATGGTTAGTGCGCTAACAATGTTTAGATCATGTTAGCACATAGTAGGTATCAGCAAAATTGAACTATACACTCCATTCAGTTGAATGCATTACTTTCTATTCAATGCATTCTGTGGTAAGGTTGTGTACATAACTGCTCTGGGTGGTTTGGAACTGTATAGATTTTGCATGTAGAGTGCTCAGTGCCATGGAATACTCCAATGCAAGCTGAATTCAGTAACCTACTTGGTACCATTTACAGTGGAACAGCCATTGACTTGGTTTACTTCTACAAAGGCTAAAGTTCCACTGTGTAGAGAAGGTAATGTTACCGAAAGTAACTTCTGCTGCATAGGTAGCACACTCATAAAATTGGTTGCAGACAACTCTGAATCATATGGCTAGTGTGCAAACAATGTTTAGATCATGTCAGCACATAGTAGTTATTAGCAAAATTGAACTGTACACTCCATTCAGTTGAATGCAGTACTTTCTATTCAATTCATTCTGTGGTAAGGTTGTGAACATAACTACTCTGGGTGGTTTGGAACTGTACAGATAATGCATGTAGAGTGCTCAGTGCCATGGAATACTCCAATGCAAGCTGAATTCAGTAACCTACTTGGTACCATTTACACTGGAACAGCCTTTGACTTGGTTTACTTCTACAAAGGCTAAAGTTCCACTGTGTAGAGAAGATAATGTTACTGAAAGTAACTTCTGCTGCATAGGTAGCACACTGATAAAATTGTTTGCAGACAACTCTAAATCATATGGATAGTGTGATAACAATGTTTAGATCATGTCAGCACATAGTAGGTATCAGCAAAATTGAACTGTACACTCCATTCACTTGAATGCATTACTTTCTATTCAATGCATTCTGTGGTAAGGTTGTGTACATAACTGCTCTGAGTGGTTTGGAACTGTATAGATTTTGCATGTAGAGTGCTCAGTGCCATGGAATACTCCAATGCAATGTGAATTCACTAAACTACCTGGTACCATTTACAGTGGAACAGCCATTGACTTGGTTTACTTCTGCAAACGCTAAAGTTCCACTGTGTAGAGAATGTAATGTTACTGAAAGTAACTTCTGGAGAATAGGTAGCACACTCATAAAATTAGTTGCAGTGAACTCTAAATTATATGGATAGTGTGATAACAATGTTTAGATCATGTCAGCACATAGTAGTTATCAGCAAAATTGAACAGTACACTCCATTCAGTTGAATGCATTACTTTCTATTCAATTCATTCTGTGGTAAGGTTGTGTACATAACTACTCTGGGTGGTTTGGAACTGTACAGATATTGCATGTAGAGTGCTCAGTGCCATGGAATACTCCAATGCAAGCTGAATTCAGTAACCTACTTGGTACCATTTACAGTGGAACAGCCATTGACTTGGATTTCTTCTGCAAAGGCTAAAGTTCCACTGTGTAGAGAACGTAATGTTACTGAAAGTAACTTCTGCTGCATAGGTAGCACACTCATAAAATTGGTTGCAGACAACTCTAAATCATATGGTTAGTGCGCTAACAATGTTTAGATCATGTTAGCACATAGTAGGTATCAGCAAAATTGAACTATACACTCCATTCAGTTGAATGCATTACTTTCTATTCAATGCATTCTGCGGTAAGGTTGTGTACATAACTGCTCTGGGTTGTTTGGAACTGTATAGATTTTGCATGTAGAGTGCTCAGTGCCATGGAATACTCCAATGCAATGTGAATTCACTAACCTACCTGGTACCATTTACAGTGGAACAGCCATTGACTTGGTTTACTTCTGCAAACGCTAAAGTTCCACTGTGTAGAGAATGTAATGTTACTGAAAGTAACTTCTGGAGAATAGGTAGCACACTCATAAAATTAGTTGCAGTCAACTCTAAATTATATGGATAGTGTGATAACAATGTTTAGATCATGTCAGCACATAGTAGATATCAGCAAAATTGAACAGTAAACTCCATTCAGTTGAATGCATTACTTTCTATTCAATGCATTCTGTGGTAAGGATGTGTACATAACTGCTCTGGGTGGTTTGGAACTGTATAGATTTTGCAAGTAGAGTGCTCAGTGCCATGGAATACTCCAATGCAATGTGAATTCACTAACCTACTTGGTACCATTTACAGTGGAACAGCCATTGACTTGGATTTCTTCTGCAAAGGCTAAAGTTCCACTGTGTAGAGAAGGTAATGTTACTGAAAGTAACTTCTGCTGCATAGGTAGCACACTCATAAAATTGGTTGCAGAGAACTCGAAATCATATGGATAGTGTGATAACAATATTTAGATCATGTCAGCACATAGTAGTTATCAGCAAAATTGAACTGTACACTCCATTGAGTTGAATGCATTACTTTCTATTCAATTCATTCTGTGGTAAGGTTGTGTACATAACTACTCTGGGTGGTTTGGAACTGTACAGATATTGCATGTAGAGTGCTCAGTGCCATGGAATACTCCAATGCAAGCTGAATTCAGTAACCTACTTGGTACCATTTACAGTCGAACAGCCATTGACTTGGATTTCTTCTGCAAAGGCTAAAGTTCCACTGTGTAGAAAAGGTAATGTTACTGAAAGGAACTTCTGCTGCATAGGTAGCACACTCATAAAATTGTTTGCAGACAACTCTAAATCATATGGATAGTGTGATAACAATGTTTAGATCATGTTAGCACATAGTAGGTATCAGCAAAATTGAACTATACACTCCATTCACTTGAATGCATTACTTTCTATTCAATGCATTCTGTGGTAAGGTTGTGTACATAACTGCTCTGGGTTGTTTGGAACTGTATAGATTTTGCATGTAGAGTGCTCAGTGCCATGGAATACTCCAATGCAATCTGAATTCACTAACCTACCTGGTACCATTTACAGTGGAACAGCCATTGACTTGGTTTACTTCTGCAAACGCTAAAGTTCCACTGTGTAGAGAATGTAATGTTACTGAAAGTAACTTCTGGTGAATAGGTAACACACTCATAAAATTAGTTGCAGTCAACTCTAAATCATATGGATAGTGTGATAACAATGTTTAGATCATGTCAGCACATAGTAGTTATCAGCAAAATTGAACAGTACCCTGCATTCAGTTGAATGCATTACTTTCTATTCAATTCATTCTGTGGTAAGGTTGTGTACATAACTACTCTGGGTGGTTTGGAACTGTACAGATATTGCATGTACAGTGCTCAGTGCCATGGAATACTCCAATGCAAGCTGAATTCAGTAACCTACTTGGTACCATTTACAGTGGAACAGCCATTGACTTGGATTTCTTCTGCAAAGGCTAAAGTTCCACTGTGTAGAGAAGGTAATGTTACTGAAAGTAACTTCTGCTGCATAGGTAGCACACTCATACAATTGGTTGCAGACAACTCTAAATCATATGGATAGTGTGATAACAATGTTTAGATCATGTCAGCACATAGTAGATATCAGCAAAATTGAACAGTACACTCCATTCAGTTGAATGCATTACTTTCTATTCAATGCATTCTGTGGTAAGGATGTGTACATAACTGCTCTGGGTGGTTTGGAACTGTATAGATTTTGCAAGTAGAGTGCTCAGTGCCATGGAATACTCCAATGCAATGTGAATTCACTAACCTACTTGGTACCATTTACAGTGGAACAGCCATTGACTTGGATTTCTTCTGCAAAGGCTAAAGTTCCACTGTGTAGAGAAGGTAATGTTACTGAAAGTAACTTCTGCTGCATAGGTAGCACACTCATAAAATTGGTTGCAGAGAACTCGAAATCATATGGATAGTGTGATAACAATATTTAGATCATGTCAGCACATAGTAGTTATCAGCAAAATTGAACTGTACACTCCATTGAGTTGAATGCATTACTTTATATTCAATTCATTCTGTGGTAAGGTTGTGTACATAACTACTCTGGGTGGTTTGGAACTGTACAGATATTGCATGTAGAGTGCTCAGTGCCATGGAATACTCCAATGCAAGCTGAATTCAGTAACCTGCTTGGTACCATTTACAGTGGAACAGCCATTGACTTGGATTTCTTCTGCAAAGGCTAAAGTTCCACTGTGTAGAAAAGGTAATGTTACTGAAAGTAACTTCTGCTGCATAGGTAGCACACTCATAAAATTGGTTGCAGACAACTCTAAATCATATGGATAGTGTGATAACAATGTTTAGATCATGTTAGCACATAGTAGGTATCAGCAAAATTGAACTATACACTCCATTCACTTGAATGCATTACTTTCTATTCAATGCATTCTGTGGTAAGGTTGTGTACATAACTGCTCTGGGTTGTTTGGAACTGTATAGATTTTGCATGTAGAGTGCTCAGTGCCATGGAATACTCCAATGCAATCTGAATTCACTAACCTACCTGGTACCATTTACAGTGGAACAGCCATTGACTTGGTTTACTTCTGCAAACGCTAAAGTTCCACTGTGTAGAGAATGTAATGTTACTGAAAGTAACTTCTGGTGAATAGGTAGCACACTCATAAAATTAGTTGCAGTCAACTCTAAATCATATGGATAGTGTGATAACAATGTTTAGATCATGTCAGCACATAGTAGTTATCAGCAAAATTGAACAGTACCCTGCATTCAGTTGAATGCATTACTTTCTATTCAATTCATTCTGTGGTAAGGTTGTGTACATAACTACTCTGGGTGGTTTGGAACTGTACAGATATTGCATGTAGAGTGCTCAGTGCCATGGAATACTCCAATGCAAGCTGAATTCAGTAACCTACTTGGTACCATTTACAGTGGAACAGCCATTGACTTGGATTTCTTCTGCAAAGGCTAAAGTTCCACTGTGTAGAGAAGGTAATGTTACTGAAAGTAACTTCTGCTGCATAGGTAGCACACTCATAAAATTGGTTGCAGACAACTCTAAATCATATGGATAGTGTGATAACAATGTTTAGATCATGTCAGCACATAGTAGGTATCAGCAAAATTGAACTGTACACTCCATTCACTTGAATGCATTACTTTCTATTCAATGCATTCTGTGGTAAGGTTGTGTACATAACTGCTCTGAGTGGTTTGGAACTGTATAGATTTTGCATGTAGAGTGCTCAGTGCCATGGAATACTCCGATGCAAGCTGAATTCAGTAACCTACTTGGTACCATTTACAGTGGAACAGCCATTGACTTGGATTTCTTCTGCAAAGTCTAAAGTTCCACTGTGTAGAGAAGGTAATGTTACTGAAAGTAACTTCTGCTGCATAGGTAGCACACTCATAAAATTGGTTGCCGACAACTCTAAACCATATGGTTAGTGCGCTAACAATGTTTAGATCATGTTAGCACATAGTAGGTATCAGCAAAATTGAACTATACACTCCATTCAGTTGAATGCATTACTTTCTATTCAATGCATTCTGTGGTAAGGTTGTGTACATAACTGCTCTGGGTGGTTTGGAACTGTATAGATTTTGCATGTAGAGTGCTCAGTGCCATGGAATACTCCAATGCAAGCTGAATTCAGTAACCTACTTGGTACCATTTACAGTGGAACAGCCATTGACTTGGTTTACTTCTACAAAGGCTAAAGTTAAACTGTGTAGAGAAGGTAATGTTACTGAAAGTAACTTCTGCTGCATAGGTAGCACACTCATAAAATTGGTTGCAGAGAACTCGAAATCATATGGATAGTGTGATAACAATATTTAGATCATGTCAGCACATAGTAGTTATCAGCAAAATTGAACTGTACACTCCATTGAGTTGAATGCATTACTTTCTATTCAATTCATTCTGTGGTAAGGTTGTGAACATAACTACACTGGGTGGTTTGGAACTGTACAGATAATGCATGTAGAGTGCTCAGTGCCATGGAATACTCCAATGCAAGCTGAATTCAGTAACCTACTTGGTACCATTTACACTGGAACAGCCATTGACTTGGTTTACTTCTACAAAGGCTAAAGTTCCACTGTGTAGAGAAGATAATGTTACTGAAAGTAACTTCTGCTGCATAGGTAGCACACTGATAAAATTGTTTGCAGACAACTCTAAATCATATGGATAGTGTGATAACAATGTTTAGATCATGTCAGCACATAGTAGGTATCAGCAAAATTGAACTGTACACTCCATTCACTTGAATGCATTACTTTCTATTCAATGCATTCTGTGGTAAGGTTGTGTACATAACTGCTCTGAGTGGTTTGGAACTGTATAGATTTTGCATGTAGAGTGCTCAGTGCCATGGAATACTCCAATGCAATGTGAATTCACTAAACTACCTGGTACCATTTACAGTGGAACAGCCATTGACTTGGTTTACTTCTGCAAACGCTAAAGTTCCACTGTGTAGAGAAGGTAATGTTACTGAAAGTAACTTCTGCTGCATAGGTAGCACACTCATAAAATTGGTTGCAGACAACTCTAAACCATATGGTTAGTGCGCTAACAATGTTTAGATCATGTTAGCACATAGTAGGTATCAGCAAAATTGAACTATACACTCCATTCAGTTGAATGCATTACTTTCTATTCAATGCATTCTGTGGTAAGGTTGTGTACATAACTGCTCTGGGTGGTTTGGAACTGTATAGATTTTGCATGTAGAGTGCTCAGTGCCATGGAATTCTCCAATGCAAGCTGAATTCAGTAACCTACTTGGTACCATTTACAGTGGAACAGCCATTGACTTGGTTTACTTCTACAAAGGCTAAAGTTCCACTGTGTAGAGAAGGTAATGTTACCAAAAGTAACTTCTGCTGCATAGGTAGCACACTCATAAAATTGGTTGCAGACAACTCTGAATCATATGGCTAGTGTGCAAACAATGTTTAGATCATGTCAGCACATAGTAGTTATTAGCAAAATTGAACTGTACACTCCATTCAGTTGAATGCAGTACTTTCTATTCAATTCATTCTGTGGTAAGGTTGTGAACATAACTACTCTGGGTGGTTTGGAACTGTACAGATAATGCATGTAGAGTGCTCAGTGCCATGGAATACTCCAATGCAAGCTGAATTCAGTAACCTACTTGGTACCATTTACACTGGAACAGCCTTTGACTTGGTTTACTTCTACAAAGGCTAAAGTTCCACTGTGTAGAGAAGATAATGTTACTGAAAGTAACTTCTGCTGCATAGGTAGCACACTGATAAAATTGTTTGCAGACAACTCTAAATCATATGGATAGTGTGATAACAATGTTTAGATCATGTCAGCACATAGTAGGTATCAGCAAAATTGAACTGTACACTCCATTCACTTGAATGCATTACTTTCTATTCAATGCATTCTGTGGTAAGGTTGTGTACATAACTGCTCTGAGTGGTTTGGAACTGTATAGATTTTGCATGTAGAGTGCTCAGTGCCATGGAATACTCCAATGCAATGTGAATTCACTAAACTACCTGGTACCATTTACAGTGGAACAGCCATTGACTTGGTTTACTTCTGCAAACGCTAAAGTTCCACTGTGTAGAGAATGTAATGTTACTGAAAGTAACTTCTGGAGAATAGGTAGCACACTCATAAAATTAGTTGCAGTGAACTCTAAATTATATGGATAGTGTGATAACAATGTTTAGATCATGTCAGCACATAGTAGTTATCAGCAAAATTGAACAGTACACTCCATTCAGTTGAATGCATTACTTTCTATTCAATTCATTCTGTGGTAAGGTTGTGTACATAACTACTCTGGGTGGTTTGGAACTGTACAGATATTGCATGTAGAGTGCTCAGTGCCATGGAATACTCCAATGCAAGCTGAATTCAGTAACCTACTTGGTACCATTTACAGTGGAACAGCCATTGACTTGGATTTCTTCTGCAAAGGCTAAAGTTCCACTGTGTAGAGAACGTAATGTTACTGAAAGTAACTTCTGCTGCATAGGTAGCACACTCATAAAATTGGTTGCAGACAACTCTAAATCATATGGTTAGTGCGCTAACAATGTTTAGATCATGTTAGCACATAGTAGGTATCAGCAAAATTGAACTATACACTCCATTCAGTTGAATGCATTACTTTCTATTCAATGCATTCTGCGGTAAGGTTGTGTACATAACTGCTCTGGGTTGTTTGGAACTGTATAGATTTTGCATGTAGAGTGCTCAGTGCCATGGAATACTCCAATGCAATGTGAATTCACTAACCTACCTGGTACCATTTACAGTGGAACAGCCATTGACTTGGTTTACTTCTGCAAACGCTAAAGTTCCACTGTGTAGAGAATGTAATGTTACTGAAAGTAACTTCTGGAGAATAGGTAGCACACTCATAAAATTAGTTGCAGTCAACTCTAAATTATATGGATAGTGTGATAACAATGTTTAGATCATGTCAGCACATAGTAGATATCAGCAAAATTGAACAGTAAACTCCATTCAGTTGAATGCATTACTTTCTATTCAATGCATTCTGTGGTAAGGATGTGTACATAACTGCTCTGGGTGGTTTGGAACTGTATAGATTTTGCAAGTAGAGTGCTCAGTGCCATGGAATACTCCAATGCAATGTGAATTCACTAACCTACTTGGTACCATTTACAGTGGAACAGCCATTGACTTGGATTTCTTCTGCAAAGGCTAAAGTTCCACTGTGTAGAGAAGGTAATGTTACTGAAAGTAACTTCTGCTGCATAGGTAGCACACTCATAAAATTGGTTGCAGAGAACTCGAAATCATATGGATAGTGTGATAACAATATTTAGATCATGTCAGCACATAGTAGTTATCAGCAAAATTGAACTGTACACTCCATTGAGTTGAATGCATTACTTTCTATTCAATTCATTCTGTGGTAAGGTTGTGTACATAACTACTCTGGGTGGTTCGGAACTGTACAGATATTGCATGTAGAGTGCTCAGTGCCATGGAATACTCCAATGCAAGCTGAATTCAGTAACCTACTTGGTACCATTTACAGTCGAACAGCCATTGACTTGGATTTCTTCTGCAAAGGCTAAAGTTCCACTGTGTAGAAAAGGTAATGTTACTGAAAGTAACTTCTGCTGCATAGGTAGCACACTCATAAAATTGTTTGCAGACAACTCTAAATCATATGGATAGTGTGATAACAATGTTTAGATCATGTTAGCACATAGTAGGTATCAGCAAAATTGAACTATACACTCCATTCACTTGAATGCATTACTTTCTATTCAATGCATTCTGTGGTAAGGTTGTGTACATAACTGCTCTGGGTTGTTTGGAACTGTATAGATTTTGCATGTAGAGTGCTCAGTGCCATGGAATACTCCAATGCAATCTGAATTCACTAACCTACCTGGTACCATTTACAGTGGAACAGCCATTGACTTGGATTTCTTCTGCAAAGGCTAAAGTTCCACTGTGTAGAGAAGGTAATGTTACTGAAAGTAACTTCTGCTGCATAGGTAGCACACTCATAAAATTGGTTGCAGACAACTCTAAATCATATGGATAGTGTGATAACAATGTTTAGATCATGTCAGCACATAGTAGATATCAGCAAAATTGAACAGTACACTCCATTCAGTTGAATGCATTACTTTCTATTCAATGCATTCTGTGGTAAGGATGTGTACATAACTGCTCTGGGTGGTTTGGAACTGTATAGATTTTGCAAGTAGAGTGCTCAGTGCCATGGAATACTCCAATGCAATGTGAATTCACTAACCTACTTGGTACCATTTACAGTGGAACAGCCATTGACTTGGATTTCTTCTGCAAAGGCTAAAGTTCCACTGTGTAGAGAAGGTAATGTTACTGAAAGTAACTTCTGCTGCATAGGTAGCACACTCATAAAATTGGTTGCAGAGAACTCGAAATCATATGGATAGTGTGATAACAATATTTAGATCATGTCAGCACATAGTAGTTATCAGCAAAATTGAACTGTACACTCCATTGAGTTGAATGCATTACTTTCTATTCAATTCATTCTGTGGTAAGGTTGTGTACATAACTACTCTGGGTGGTTTGGAACTGTACAGATATTGCATGTAGAGTGCTCAGTGCCATGGAATACTCCAATGCAAGCTGAATTCAGTAACCTACTTGGTACCATTTACAGTGGAACAGCCATTGACTTGGATTTCTTCTGCAAAGGCTAAAGTTCCACTGTGTAGAAAAGGTAATGTTACTGAAAGTAACTTCTGCTGCATAGGTAGCACACTCATAAAATTGGTTGCAGACAACTCTAAATCATATGGATAGTGTGATAACAATGTTTAGATCATGTTAGCACATAGTAGGTATCAGCAAAATTGAACTATACACTCCATTCACTTGAATGCATTACTTTCTATTCAATGCATTCTGTGGTAAGGTTGTGTACATAACTGCTCTGGGTTGTTTGGAACTGTATAGATTTTGCATGTAGAGTGCTCAGTGCCATGGAATACTCCAATGCAATCTGAATTCACTAACCTACCTGGTACCATTTACAGTGGAACAGCCATTGACTTGGTTTACTTCTGCAAACGCTAAAGTTCCACTGTGTAGAGAATGTAATGTTACTGAAAGTAACTTCTGGTGAATAGGTAGCACACTCATAAAATTAGTTGCAGTCAACTCTAAATCATATGGATAGTGTGATAACAATGTTTAGATCATGTCAGCACATAGTAGTTATCAGCAAAATTGAACAGTACCCTGCATTCAGTTGAATGCATTACTTTCTATTCAATTCATTCTGTTGTAAGGTTGTGTACATAACTACTCTGGGTGGTTTGGAACTGTACAGATATTGCATGTAGAGTGCTCAGTGCCATGGAATACTCCAATGCAAGCTGAATTCAGTAACCTACTTGGTACCATTTACAGTGGAACAGCCATTGACTTGGATTTCTTCTGCAAAGGCTAAAGTTCCACTGTGTAGAGAAGGTAATGTTACTGAAAGTAACTTCTGCTGCATAGGTAGCACACTCATAAAATTGGTTGCAGACAACTCTAAATCATATGGATAGTGTGATAACAATGTTTAGATCATGTCAGCACATAGTAGGTATCAGCAAAATTGAACTGTACACTCCATTCACTTGAATGCGTTACTTTCTATTCAATGCATTCTGTGGTAAGGTTGTGTACATAACTGCTCTGAGTGGTTTGGAACTGTATAGATTTTGCATGTAGAGTGCTCAGTGCCATGGAATACTCCAATGCAAGCTGAATTCAGTAACCTACTTGGTACCATTTACAGTGGAACAGCCATTGACTTGGTTTACTTCTGCAAACGCTAAAGTTCCACTGTGTAGAGAATGTAATGTTACTGAAAGTAACTTCTGGTGAATAGGTAGCACACTCATAAAATTAGTTGCAGTCAACTCTAAATCATATGGATAGTGTGATAACAATGTTTAGATCATGTCAGCACATAGTAGTTATCAGCAAAATTGAACAGTACCCTGCATTCAGTTGAATGCATTACTTTCTATTCAATTCATTCTGTGGTAAGGTTGTGTACATAACTACTCTGGGTGGTTTGGAACTGTACAGATATTGCATGTACAGTGCTCAGTGCCATGGAATACTCCAATGCAAGCTGAATTCAGTAACCTACTTGGTACCATTTACAGTGGAACAGCCATTGACTTGGATTTCTTCTGCAAAGGCTAAAGTTCCACTGTGTAGAGAAGGTAATGTTACTGAAAGTAACTTCTGCTGCATAGGTAGCACACTCATAAAATTGGTTGCAGACAACTCTAAATCATATGGATAGTGTGATAACAATGTTTAGATCATGTCAGCACATAGTAGATATCAGCAAAATTGAACAGTACACTCCATTCAGTTGAATGCATTACTTTCTATTCAATGCATTCTGTGGTAAGGATGTGTACATAACTGCTCTGGGTGGTTTGGAACTGTATAGATTTTGCAAGTAGAGTGCTCAGTGCCATGGAATACTCCAATGCAATGTGAATTCACTAACCTACTTGGTACCATTTACAGTGGAACAGCCATTGACTTGGATTTCTTCTGCAAAGGCTAAAGTTCCACTGTGTAGAGAAGGTAATGTTACTGAAAGTAACTTCTGCTGCATAGGTAGCACACTCATAAAATTGGTTGCAGAGAACTCGAAATCATATGGATAGTGTGATAACAATATTTAGATCATGTCAGCACATAGTAGTTATCAGCAAAATTGAACTGTACACTCCATTGAGTTGAATGCATTACTTTCTATTCAATTCATTCTGTGGTAAGGTTGTGTACATAACTACTCTGGGTGGTTTGGAACTGTACAGATATTGCATGTAGAGTGCTCAGTGCCATGGAATACTCCAATGCAAGCTGAATTCAGTAACCTACTTGGTACCATTTACAGTGGAACAGCCATTGACTTGGATTTCTTCTGCAAAGGCTAAAGTTCCACTGTGTAGAAAAGGTAATGTTACTGAAAGTAACTTCTGCTGCATAGGTAGCACACTCATAAAATTGGTTGCAGACAACTCTAAATCATATGGATAGTGTGATAACAATGTTTAGATCATGTTAGCACATAGTAGGTATCAGCAAAATTGAACTATACACTCCATTCACTTGAATGCATTACTTTCTATTCAATGCATTCTGTGGTAAGGTTGTGTACATAACTGCTCTGGGTTGTTTGGAACTGTATAGATTTTGCATGTAGAGTGCTCAGTGCCATGGAATACTCCAATGCAAGCTGAATTCAGTAACCTACTTGGTACCATTTACAGTGGAACAGCCATTGACTTGGATTTCTTCTGCAAAGGCTAAAGTTCCACTGTGTAGAGAAGGTAATGTTACTGAAAGTAACTTCTGCTGCATAGGTAGCACACTCATAAAATTGGTTGCAGACAACTCTAAATCATATGGATAGTGTGATAACAATGTTTAGATCATGTCAGCACATAGTAGATATCAGCAAAATTGAACAGTACACTCCATTCAGTTGAATGCATTACTTTCTATTCAATGCATTCTGTGGTAAGGATGTGTACATAACTGCTCTGGGTGGTTTGGAACTGTATAGATTTTGCAAGTAGAGTGCTCAGTGCCATGGAATACTCCAATGCAATGTGAATTCACTAACCTACTTGGTACCATTTACAGTGGAACAGCCATTGACTTGGATTTCTTCTGCAAAGGCTAAAGTTCCACTGTGTAGAGAAGGTAATGTTACTGAAAGTAACTTCTGCTGCATAGGTAGCACACTCATAAAATTGGTTGCAGAGAACTCGAAATCATATGGATAGTGTGATAACAATATTTAGATCATGTCAGCACATAGTAGTTATCAGCAAAATTGAACTGTACACTCCATTGAGTTGAATGCATTACTTTCTATTCAATTCATTCTGTGGTAAGGTTGTGTACATAACTACTCTGGGTGGTTTGGAACTGTACAGATATTGCATGTAGAGTGCTCAGTGCCATGGAATACTCCAATGCAAGCTGAATTCAGTAACCTACTTGGTACCATTTACAGTGGAACAGCCATTGACTTGGATTTCTTCTGCAAAGGCTAAAGTTCCACTGTGTAGAAAAGGTAATGTTACTGAAAGTAACTTCTGCTGCATAGGTAGCACACTCATAAAATTGGTTGCAGACAACTCTAAATCATATGGATAGTGTGATAACAATGTTTAGATCATGTTAGCACATAGTAGGTATCAGCAAAATTGAACTATACACTCCATTCACTTGAATGCATTACTTTCTATTCAATGCATTCTGTGGTAAGGTTGTGTACATAACTGCTCTGGGTTGTTTGGAACTGTATAGATTTTGCATGTAGAGTGCTCAGTGCCATGGAATACTCCAATGCAATCTGAATTCACTAACCTACCTGGTACCATTTACAGTGGAACAGCCATTGACTTGGTTTACTTCTGCAAACGCTAAAGTTCCACTGTGTAGAGAATGTAATGTTACTGAAAGTAACTTCTGGTGAATAGGTAGCACACTCATAAAATTAGTTGCAGTCAACTCTAAATCATATGGATAGTGTGATAACAATGTTTAGATCATGTCAGCACATAGTAGTTATCAGCAAAATTGAACAGTACCCTGCATTCAGTTGAATGCATTACTTTCTATTCAATTCATTCTGTGGTAAGGTTGTGTACATAACTACTCTGGGTGGTTTGGAACTGTACAGATATTGCATGTAGAGTGCTCAGTGCCATGGAATACTCCAATGCAAGCTGAATTCAGTAACCTACTTGGTACCATTTACAGTGGAACAGCCATTGACTTGGATTTCTTCTGCAAAGGCTAAAGTTCCACTGTGTAGAGAAGGTAATGTTACTGAAAGTAACTTCTGCTGCATAGGTAGCACACTCATAAAATTGGTTGCAGACAACTCTAAATCATATGGATAGTGTGATAACAATGTTTAGATCATGTCAGCACATAGTAGGTATCAGCAAAATTGAACTGTACACTCCATTCACTTGAATGCATTACTTTCTATTCAATGCATTCTGTGGTAAGGTTGTGTACATAACTGCTCTGAGTGGTTTGGAACTGTATAGATTTTGCATGTAGAGTGCTCAGTGCCATGGAATACTCCAATGCAAGCTGAATTCAGTAACCTACTTGGTACCATTTACAGTGGAACAGCCATTGACTTGGTTTACTTCTGCAAACGCTAAAGTTCCACTGTGTAGAGAATGTAATGTTACTGAAAGTAACTTCTGGTGAATAGGTAGCACACTCATAAAATTAGTTGCAGTCAACTCTAAATCATATGGATAGTGTGATAACAATGTTTAGATCATGTCAGCACATAGTAGTTATCAGCAAAATTGAACAGTACCCTGCATTCAGTTGAATGCATTACTTTCTATTCAATTCATTCTGTGGTAAGGTTGTGTACATAACTACTCTGGGTGGTTTGGAACTGTACAGATATTGCATGTACAGTGCTCAGTGCCATGGAATACTCCAATGCAAGCTGAATTCAGTAACCTACTTGGTACCATTTACAGTGGAACAGCCATTGACTTGGATTTCTTCTGCAAAGGCTAAAGTTCCACTGTGTAGAGAAGGTAATGTTACTGAAAGTAACTTCTGCTGCATAGGTAGCACACTCATAAAATTGGTTGCAGACAACTCTAAATCATATGGATAGTGTGATAACAATGTTTAGATCATGTCAGCACATAGTAGATATCAGCAAAATTGAACAGTACACTCCATTCAGTTGAATGCACTACTTTCTATTCAATGCATTCTGTGGTAAGGATGTGTACATAACTGCTCTGGGTGGTTTGGAACTGTATAGATTTTGCAAGTAGAGTGCTCAGTGCCATGGAATACTCCAATGCAATGTGAATTCACTAACCTACTTGGTACCATTTACAGTGGAACAGCCATTGACTTGGATTTCTTCTGCAAAGGCTAAAGTTCCACTGTGTAGAGAAGGTAATGTTACTGAAAGTAACTTCTGCTGCATAGGTAGCACACTCATAAAATTGGTTGCAGAGAACTCGAAATCATATGGATAGTGTGATAACAATATTTAGATCATGTCAGCACATAGTAGTTATCAGCAAAATTGAACTGTACACTCCATTGAGTTGAATGCATTACTTTCTATTCAATTCATTCTGTGGTAAGGTTGTGTACATAACTACTCTGGGTGGTTTGGAACTGTACAGATATTGCATGTAGAGTGCTCAGTGCCATGGAATACTCCAATGCAAGCTGAATTCAGTAACCTACTTGGTACCATTTACAGTGGAACAGCCATTGACTTGGATTTCTTCTGCAAAGGCTAAAGTTCCACTGTGTAGAAAAGGTAATGTTACTGAAAGTAACTTCTGCTGCATAGGTAGCACACTCATAAAATTGGTTGCAGACAACTCTAAGTCATATGGATAGTGTGATAACAATGTTTAGATCATGTTAGCACATAGTAGGTATCAGCAAAATTGAACTATACACTCCATTCACTTGAATGCATTACTTTCTATTCAATGCATTCTGTGGTAAGGTTGTGTACATAACTGCTCTGGGTTGTTTGGAACTGTATAGATTTTGCATGTAGAGTGCTCAGTGCCATGGAATACTCCAATGCAATCTGAATTCACTAACCTACCTGGTACCATTTACAGTGGAACAGCCATTGACTTGGTTTACTTCTGCAAACGCTAAAGTTCCACTGTGTAGAGAAGGTAATGTTACTGAAAGTAACTTCTGGTGAATAGGTAGCACACTCATAAAATTAGTTGCAGTCAACTCTAAATCATATGGATAGTGTGATAACAATGTTTAGATCATGTCAGCACATAGTAGTTATCAGCAAAATTGAACAGTACCCTGCATTCAGTTGAATGCATTACTTTCTATTCAATTCATTCTGTGGTAAGGTTGTGTACATAACTACTCTGGGTGGTTTGGAACTGTACAGATATTGCATGTAGAGTGCTCAGTGCCATGGAATACTCCAATGCAAGCTGAATTCAGTAACCTACTTGGTACCATTTACAGTGGAACAGCCATTGACTTGGATTTCTTCTGCAAAGGCTAAAGTTCCACTGTGTAGAGAAGGTAATGTTACTGAAAGTAACTTCTGCTGCATAGGTAGCACACTCATAAAATTGGTTGCAGACAACTCTAAATCATATGGATAGTGTGATAACAATGTTTAGATCATGTCAGCACATAGTAGGTATCAGCAAAATTGAACTGTACACTCCATTCACTTGAATGCATTACTTTCTATTCAATGCATTCTGTGGTAAGGTTGTGTACATAACTGCTCTGAGTGGTTTGGAACTGTATAGATTTTGCATGTAGAGTGCTCAGTGCCATGGAATACTCCAATGCAAGCTGAATTCAGTAACCTACTTGGTACCATTTACAGTGGAACAGCCATTGACTTGGATTTCTTCTGCAAAGTCTAAAGTTCCACTGTGTAGAGAAGGTAATGTTACTGAAAGTAACTTCTGCTGCATAGGTAGCACACTCATAAAATTGGTTGCAGACAACTCTAAACCATATGGTTAGTGCGCTAACAATGTTTAGATCATGTTAGCACATAGTAGGTATCAGCAAAATTGAACTATACACTCCATTCAGTTGAATGCATTACTTTCTATTCAATGCATTCTGTGGTAAGGTTGTGTACATAACTGCTCTGGGTGGTTTGGAACTGTATAGATTTTGCATGTAGAGTGCTCAGTGCCATGGAATACTCCAATGCAAGCTGAATTCAGTAACCTACTTGGTACCATTTACAGTGGAACAGCCATTGACTTGGTTTACTTCTACAAAGGCTAAAGTTCCACTGTGTAGAGAAGGTAATGTTACTGAAAGTAACTTCTGCTGCATAGGTAGCACACTCATAAAATTGGTTGCAGAGAACTCGAAATCATATGGATAGTGTGATAACAATATTTAGATCATGTCAGCACATAGTAGTTATCAGCAAAATTGAACTGTACACTCCATTGAGTTGAATGCATTACTTTCTATTCAATTCATTCTGTGGTAAGGTTGTGAACATAACTACTCTGGGTGGTTTGGAACTGTACAGATAATGCATGTAGAGTGCTCAGTGCCATGGAATACTCCAATGCAAGCTGAATTCAGTAACCTACTTGGTACCTTTTACACTGGAACAGCCATTGACTTGGTTTACTTCTACAAAGGCTAAAGTTCCACTGTGTAGAGAAGATAATGTTACTGAAAGTAACTTCTGCTGCATAGGTAGCACACTGATAAAATTGTTTGCAGACAACTCTAAATCATATGGATAGTGTGATAACAATGTTTAGATCATGTCAGCACATAGTAGGTATCAGCAAAATTGAACTGTACACTCCATTCACTTGAATGCATTACTTTCTATTCAATGCATTCTGTGGTAAGGTTGTGTACATAACTGCTCTGAGTGGTTTGGAACTGTATAGATTTTGCATGTAGAGTGCTCAGTGCCATGGAATACTCCAATGCAATGTGAATTCACTAAACTACCTGGTACCATTTACAGTGGAACAGCCATTGACTTGGTTTACTTCTGCAAACGCTAAAGTTCCACTGTGTAGAGAATGTAATGTTACTGAAAGTAACTTCTGGAGAATAGGTAGCACACTCATAAAATTAGTTGCAGTGAACTCTAAATTATATGGATAGTGTGATAACAATGTTTAGATCATGTCAGCACATAGTAGTTATCAGCAAAATTGAACAGTACACTCCATTCAGTTGAATGCATTACTTTCTATTCAATTCATTCTGTGGTAAGGTTGTGTACATAACTACTCTGGGTGGTTTGGAACTGTACAGATATTGCATGTAGAGTGCTCAGTGCCATGGAATACTCCAATGCAAGCTGAATTCAGTAACCTACTTGGTACCATTTACAGTGGAACAGCCATTGACTTGGATTTCTTCTGCAAAGTCTAAAGTTCCACTGTGTAGAGAAGGTAATGTTACTGAAAGTAACTTCTGCTGCATAGGTAGCACACTCATAAAATTGGTTGCAGACAACTCTAAACCATATGGTTAGTGCGCTAACAATGTTTAGATCATGTTAGCACATAGTAGGTATCAGCAAAATTGAACTATACACTCCATTCAGTTGAATGCATTACTTTCTATTCAATGCATTCTGTGGTAAGGTTGTGTACATAACTGCTCTGGGTGGTTTGGAACTGTATAGATTTTGCATGTAGAGCGCTCAGTGCCATGGAATACTCCAATGCAAGCTGAATTCAGTAACCTACTTGGTACCATTTACAGTGGAACAGCCATTGACTTGGTTTACTTCTGCAAACGCTAAAGTTCCACTGTGTAGAGAATGTAAT
Organism: Hypanus sabinus; assembly: GCF_030144855.1. Taxonomy (NCBI): domain Eukaryota; kingdom Metazoa; phylum Chordata; class Chondrichthyes; order Myliobatiformes; family Dasyatidae; genus Hypanus; species Hypanus sabinus. The sequence goes on along the minus strand of NC_082723.1, from coordinate 78,336,448 downwards.
GTTACTGAAAGTAACCTGGAGAATAGGTAGCACACTCATAAAATTAGTTGCAGTCAACTCTAAATTATATGGATAGTGTGATAACAATGTTTAGATCATGTCAGCACATAGTAGTTATCAGCAAAATTGAACAGTACACTCCATTCAGTTGAATGCATTACTTTCTATTCAATTCATTCTGTGGTAAGGTTGTGTACATAACTACTCTGGGTGGTTTGGAACTGTACAGATATTGCATGTAGAGTGCTCAGTGCCATGGAATACTCCAATGCAAGCTGAATTCAGTAACCTACTTGGTACCATTTACAGTGGAACAGCCATTGACTTGGATTTCTTCTGCAAAGTCTAAAGTTCCACTGTGTAGAGAAGGTAATGTTACTGAAAGTAACTTCTGCTGCATAGGTAGCACACTCATAAAATTGGTTGCAGACAACTCTAAGTCATATGGTTAGTGCGCTAACAATGTTTAGATCATGTTAGCACATAGTAGGTATCAGCAAAATTGAACTATACACTCCATTCAGTTGAATGCATTACTTTCTATTCAATGCATTCTGTGGTAAGGTTGTGTACATAACTGCTCTGGGTGGTTTGGAACTGTATAGATTTTGCATGTAGAGTGCTCAGTGCCATGGAATACTCCAATGCAATGTGAATTCACTAACCTACTTGGTACCATTTACAGTGGAACAGCCATTGACTTGGATTTCTTCTGCAAAGGCTAAAGTTCCACTGTGTAGAGAAGGTAATGTTACTGAAAGTAACTTCTGCTGCATAGGTAGCACACTCATAAAATTGGTTGCAGACAACTCTAAATCATATGGTTAGTGCGCTAACAATGTTTAGATCATGTTAGCACATAGTAGGTATCAGCAAAATTGAACTATACACTCCATTCAGTTGAATGCATTACTTTCTATTCAATGCATTCTGTGGTAAGGTTGTGTACATAACTGCTCTGGGTGGTTTGGAACTGCATAGATTTTGCATGTAGAGTGCTCAGTGCCATGGAATACTCCAATGCAAGCTGAATTCAGTAACCTACTTGGTACCATTTACAGTGGAACATCCAATAACTTGGATTTCTTCTGCAAAGGCTAAAGTTCCACTGTGTAGAGAAGGTAATGTTACCAAAAGTAACTTCTGCTGCATAGGTAGCACACTCATAAAATTGGTTGCAGACAACTCTGAATCATATGGCTAGTGTGCAAACAATGTTTAGATCATGTCAGCACATAGTAGTTATTAGCAAAATTGAACTGTACACTCCATTCAGTTGAATGCAGTACTTTCTATTCAATTCATTCTGTGGTAAGGTTGTGAACATAACTACTCTGGGTGGTTTGGAACTGTACAGATAATGCATGTAGAGTGCTCAGTGCCATGGAATACTCCAATGCAAGCTGAATTCAGTAACCTACTTGGTACCATTTACACTGGAACAGCCATTGACTTGGATTTCTTCTGCAAAGGCTAAAGTTCCACTGTGTAGAGAAGGTAATGTTACTGAAAGTAACTTCTGCTGCATAGGTAGCACACTCATAAAATTGGTTGCAGACAACTCTAAATCATATGGTTAGTGCGCTAACAATGTTTAGATCATGGTAGCACATAGTAGGTATCAGCAAAATTGAACTGTACACTCCATTCACTTGAATGCATTACTTTCTATTCAATGCATTCTGTGGTAAGGTTGTGTACATAACTGCTCTGGGTGGTTTGGAACTGTATAGATTTTGCATGTAGAGTGCTCAGTGCCATGGAATACTCCAATGCAATGTGAATTCACTAGCCTACCTGGTACCATTTACAGTGGAACAGCCATTGACTTGGTTTACTTCTGCAAACGCTAAAGTTCCACTGTGTAGAGAATGTAATGTTACTGAAAGTAACTTCTGGTGAATAGGTAGCACACTCATAAAATTAGTTGCAGTCAACTCTAAATCATATGGATAGTGTGATAACAATGTTTAGATCATGTCAGCACATAGTAGTTATCAGCAAAATTGAACAGTACCCTGCATTCAGTTGAATGCATTACTTTCTATTCAATTCATTCTGTGGTAAGGTTGTGTACATAACTACTCTGGGTGGTTTGGAACTGTACAGATATTGCATGTAGAGTGCTCAGTGCCATGGAATACTCCAATGCAAGCTGAATTCAGTAACCTACTTGGTACCATTTACAGTGGAACATCCATTGACTTGGATTTCTTCTGCAAAGGCTAAAGTTCCACTGTGTAGAGAAGGTAATGTTACCAAAAGTAACTTCTGCTGCATAGGTAGCACACTCATAAAATTGGTTGCAGACAACTCTGAATCATATGGCTAGTGTGCAAACAATGTTTAGATCATGTCAGCACATAGTAGTTATTAGCAAAATTGAACTGTACACTCCATTCAGTTGAATGCAGTACTTTCTTTTCAATTCATTCTGTGGTAAGGTTGTGAACATAACTTCTCTGGGTGGTTTGGAACTGTACAGATAATGCATGTGGAGTGCTCAGTGCCATGGAATACTCCAATGCAAGCTGAATTCAGTAACCTACTTGGTACCATTTACACTGGAACAGCCATTGACTTGGTATACTTCTACAAAGGCTAAAGTTCCACTGTGTAGAGAAGATAATGTTACTGAAAGTAACTTCTGCTGCATAGGTAGCACACTCATAAAATTGTTTGCAGACAACTCTAAATCATATGGATAGTGTGATAACAATGTTTAGATCATGTCAGCACATAGTAGGTATCAGCAAAATTGAACTGTACACTCCATTCACTTGAATGCATTACTTTCTATTCAATGCATTCTGTGGTAAGGTTGTGTACATAACTGCTCTGGGTGGTTTGGAACTGTATAGATTTTGCATGTAGAGTGCTCAGTGCCATGGAATACTCCAATGCAATGTGAATTCACTAACCTACCTGGTACCATTTACAGTGGAACAGCCATTGACTTGGTTTACTTCTGCAAACGCTAAAGTTCCACTGTGTAGAGAATGTAATGTTACTGAAAGTAACTTCTGGAGAATAGGTAGCACACTCATAAAATTAGTTGCAGTCAACTCTAAATTATATGGATAGTGTGATAACAATGTTTAGATCATGTCAGCACATAGTAGTTATCAGCAAAATTGAACAGTACACTCCATTCAGTTGAATGCATTACTTTCTATTCAATTCATTCTGTGGTAAGGTTGTGTACATAACTACTCTGGGTGGTTTGGAACTGTACAGATATTGCATGTAGAGTGCTCAGTGCCATGGAATACTCCAATGCAAGCTGAATTCAGTAACCTACTTGGTACCATTTGCAGTGGAACAGCCATTGACTTGGATTTCTTCTGCAAAGGCTAAAGTTCCACTGTGTAGAGAAGGTAATGTTACTGAAAGTAACTTCTGCTGCATAGGTAGCACACTCATAAAATTGGTTGCAGACAACTCTAAATCATATGGTTAGTGCGCTAACAATGTTTAGATCATGTTAGCACATAGTAGGTATCAGCAAAATTGAACTATACACTCCATTCAGTTGAATGCATTACTTTCTATTCAATGCATTCTGTGGTAAGGTTGTGTACATAACTGCTCTGGGTGGTTTGGAACGGTATAGATTTTGCATGTAGAGTGCTCAGTGCCATGGAATACTCCAATGCAATGTGAATTCACTAACCTACTTGGTACCATTTACAGTGGAACAGCCATTGACTTGGATTTCTTCTGCAAAGGCTAAAGTTCCACTGTGTAGAGAATGTAATGTTACTGAAAGTAACTTCTGGTGAATAGGTAGCACACTCATAAAATTAGTTGCAGTCAACTCTAAATCATATGGATAGTGTGATAACAATGTTTAGATCATGTCAGCACATAGTAGTTATCAGCAAAATTGAACAGTACCCTGCATTCAGTTGAATGCATTACTTACTATTCAATTCATTCTGTGGTAAGGTTGTGTACATAACTACTCTGGGTGGTTTGGAACTGTACAGATATTGCATGTAGAGTGCTCAGTGCCATGGAATACTCCAATGCAAGCTGAATTCAGTAACCTACTTGGTACCATTTACAGTGGAACAGCCATTGACTTGGATTTCTTCTGCAAAGGCTAAAGTTCCACTGTGTAGAGAAGGTAATGTTACCAAAAGTAACTTCTGCTGCATAGGTAGCACACTCATAAAATTGGTTGCAGACAACTCTGAATCATATGGCTAGTGTGCAAACAATGTTTAGATCATGTCAGCACATAGTAGTTATTAGCAAAATTGAACTGTACACTCCATTCAGTTGAATGCAGTACTTTCTATTCAATTCATTCTGTGGTAAGGTTGTGAACATAACTACTCTGGGTGGTTTGGAACTGTACAGATAATGCATGTAGAGTGCTCAGTGCCATGGAATACTCCAATGCAAGCTGAATTCAGTAACCTACTTGGTACCATTTACACTGGAACAGCCATTGACTTGGTTTACTCCTACAAAGGCTAAAGTTCCACTGTGTAGAGAAGATAATGTTACTGAAAGTAACTTCTGCTGCATAGGTAGCACACTCATAAAATTGTTTGCAGACAACTCTAAATCATATGGATAGTGTGATAACAATGTTTAGATCATGTCAGCACATAGTAGGTATCAGCAAAATTGAACTGTACACTCCATTCACTTGAATGCATTACTTTCTATTCAATGCATTCTGTGGTAAGGTTGTGTACATAACTGCTCTGGGTGGTTTGGAACTGTATAGATTTTGCATGTAGAGTGCTCAGTGCCATGGAATACTCCAATGCAATGTGAATTCACTAACCTACCTGGTACCATTTACAGTGGAACAGCCATTGACTTGGTTTACTTCTGCAAACGCTAAAGTTCCACTGTGTAGAGAATGTAATGTTACTGAAAGTAACTTCTGGAGAATACGTAGCACACTCATAAAATTAGTTGCAGTCAACTCTAAATTATATGGATAGTGTGATAACAATGTTTAGATCATGTCAGCACATAGTAGTTATCAGCAAAATTGAACAGTACACTCCATTCAGTTGAATGCATTACTTTCTATTCAATTCAATCTGTGGTAAGGTTGTGTACATAACTACTCTGGGTGGTTTGGAACTGTACAGATATTGCATGTAGAGTGCTCAGTGCCATGGAATACTCCAATGCAAGCTGAATTCAGTAACCTACTTGGTACCATTTACAGTGGAACAGCCATTGACTTGGATTTCTTCTGCAAAGTCTAAAGTTCCACTGTGTAGAGAAGGTAATGTTACTGAAAGTAACTTCTGCTGCATAGGTAGCACACTCATAAAATTGGTTGCAGACAACTCTAAACCTTATGGTTAGTGTGCTAACAATGTTTAGATCATGTTAGCACATAGTAGGTATCAGCAAAATTGAACTATACACTCCATTCAGTTGAATGCATTACTTTCTATTCAATGCATTCTGTGGTAAGGTTGTGTACATAACTGCTCTGGGTGGTTTGGAACTGTATAGATTTTGCAAGTAGAGAGCTCAGTGCCATGGAATACTCCAATGCAATGTGAATTCACTAACCTACTTGGTACCATTTACAGTGGAACAGCCATTGACTTGGATTTCTTCTGCAAAGGCTAAAGTTCCACTGTGTAGAGAAGGTAATGTTACTGAAAGTAACTTCTGCTGCATAGGTAGCACACTCATAAAATTGGTTGCAGAGAACTCTAAATCATATGGTTAGTGCGCTAACAATGTTTAGATCATGTTAGCACATAGTAGGTATCAGCAAAATTGAACTATACACTCCATTCAGTTGAATGCATTACTTTCTATTCAATGCATTCTGTGGTAAGGTTGTGTACATAACTGCTCTGGGTGGTTTGGAACTGTATAGATTTTGCATGTAGAGTGCTCAGTGCCATGGAATACTCCAATGCAAGCTGAATTCAGTAACCTACTTGGTAACATTTACAGTGGAACAGCCATTGACTTGGTTTACTTCTACAAAGGCTAAAGTTCCACTGTGTAGAGAAGGTAATGTTACTGAAAGTAACTTCTGCTGCATAGGTAGCACACTCATAAAATTGGTTGCAGAGAACTCGAAATCATATGGATAGTGTGATAACAATATTTAGATCATGTCAGCACATAGTAGTTATCAGCAAAATTGAACTGTACACTCCATTGAGTTGAATGCATTACTTTCTATTCAATTCATTCTGTGGTAAGGTTGTGAACATAACTACTCTGGGTGGTTTGGAACTGTACAGATAATGCATGTAGAGTGCTCAGTGCCATGGAATACTCCAATGCAAGCTGAATTCAGTAACCTACTTGGTACCATTTACACTGGAACAGCCATTGACTTGGTTTACTTCTACAAAGGCTAAAGTTCCACTGTGTAGAGAAGATAATGTTACTGAAAGTAACTTCTGCTGCATAGGTAGCACACTGATAAAATTGTTTGCAGACAACTCTAAATCATATGGATAGTGTGATAACAATGTTTAGATCATGTCAGCACATAGTAGGTATCAGCAAAATTGAACTGTACACTCCATTCACTTGAATGCATTACTTTCTATTCAATGCATTCTGTGGTAAGGTTGTGTACATAACTGCTCTGGGTGGTTTGGAACTGTATAGATTTTGCATGTAGAGTGCTCAGTGCCATGGAATACTCCAATGCAAGCTGAATTCAGTAACCTACTTGGTACCATTTACAGTGGAACAGCCATTGACTTGGTTTACTTCTACAAAGGCTAAAGTTCCTCTGTGTAGAGAAGGTAATGTTACTGAAAGTAACTTCTGCTGCATAGGTAGCACACTCATAAAATTGGTTGCAGAGAACTCGAAATCATATGGATAGTGTGATAACAATATTTAGATCATGTCAGCACATAGTAGTTATCAGCAAAATTGAACTGTACACTCCATTGAGTTGAATGCATTACTTTCTATTCAATTCATTCTGTGGTAAGGTTGTGAACATAACTACTCTGGGTGGTTTGGAACTGTACAGATAATGCATGTAGAGTGCTCAGTGCCATGGAATACTCCAATGCAAGCTGAATTCAGTAACCTACTTGGTACCATTTACACTGGAACAGCCTTTGACTTGGTTTACTTCTACAAAGGCTAAAGTTCCACTGTGTAGAGAAGATAATGTTACTGAAAGTAACTTCTGCTGCATAGGTAGCACACTGATAAAATTGTTTGCAGACAACTCTAAATCATATGGATAGTGTGATAACAATGTTTAGATCATGTCAGCACATAGTAGGTATCAGCAAAATTGAACTGTACACTCCATTCACTTGAATGCATTACTTTCTATTCAATGCATTCTGTGGTAAGGTTGTGTACATAACTGCTCTGAGTGGTTTGGAACTGTATAGATTTTGCATGTAGAGTGCTCAGTGCCATGGAATACTCCAATGCAATGTGAATTCACTAAACTACCTGGTACCATTTACAGTGGAACAGCCATTGACTTGGTTTACTTCTGCAAACGCTAAAGTTCCACTGTGTAGAGAATGTAATGTTACTGAAAGTAACTTCTGGAGAATAGGTAGCACACTCATAAAATTAGTTGCAGTGAACTCTAAATTATATGGATAGTGTGATAACAATGTTTAGATCATGTCAGCACATAGTAGTTATCAGCAAAATTGAACAGTACACTCCATTCAGTTGAATGCATTACTTTCTATTCAATTCATTCTGTGGTAAGGTTGTGTACATAACTACTCTGGGTGGTTTGGAACTGTACAGATATTGCATGTAGAGTGCTCAGTGCCATGGAATACTCCAATGCAAGCTGAATTCAGTAACCTACTTGGTACCATTTACAGTGGAACAGCCATTGACTTGGATTTCTTCTGCAAAGGCTAAAGTTCCACTGTGTAGAGAAGGTAATGTTACTGAAAGTAACTTCTGCTGCATAGGTAGCACACTCATAAAATTGGTTGCAGACAACTCTAAATCATATGGTTAGTGCGCTAACAATGTTTAGATCATGTTAGCACATAGTAGGTATCAGCAAAATTGAACTATACACTCCATTCAGTTGAATGCATTACTTTCTATTCAATGCATTCTGCGGTAAGGTTGTGTACATAACTGCTCTGGGTTGTTTGGAACTGTATAGATTTTGCATGTAGAGTGCTCAGTGCCATGGAATACTCCAATGCAATGTGAATTCACTAACCTACCTGGTACCATTTACAGTGGAACAGCCATTGACTTGGTTTACTTCTGCAAACGCTAAAGTTCCACTGTGTAGAGAATGTAATGTTACTGAAAGTAACTTCTGGAGAATAGGTAGCACACTCATAAAATTAGTTGCAGTCAACTCTAAATTATATGGATAGTGTGATAACAATGTTTAGATCATGTCAGCACATAGTAGATATCAGCAAAATTGAACAGTACACTCCATTCAGTTGAATGCATTACTTTCTATTCAATTCATTCTGTGGTAAGGTTGTGTACATAACTACTCTGGGTGGTTTGGAACTGTACAGATATTGCATGTAGAGTGCTCAGTGCCATGGAATACTCCAATGCAAGCTGAATTCAGTAACCTACTTGGTACCATTTACAGTGGAACAGCCATTGACTTGGATTTCTTCTGCAAAGTCTGAAGTTCCACTGTGTAGAGAAGGTAATGTTACTGAAAGTAACTTCTGCTGCATAGGTAGCACACTCATAAAATTGGTTGCAGACAACTCTAAACCTTATGGTTAGTGCGCTAACAATGTTTAGATCATGTTAGCACATAGTAGGTATCAGCAAAATTGAACTATACACTCCATTCAGTTGAATGCATTACTTTCTATTCAATGCATTCTGTGGTAAGGATGTGTACATAACTGCTCTGGGTGGTTTGGAACTGTATAGATTTTGCAAGTAGAGTGCTCAGTGCCATGGAATACTCCAATGCAATGTGAATTCACTAACCTACTTGGTACCATTTACAGTGGAACAGCCATTGACTTGGATTTCTTCTGCAAAGGCTAAAGTTCCACTGTGTAGAGAAGGTAATGTTACTGAAAGTAACTTCTGCTGCATAGGTAGCACACTCATAAAATTGGTTGCAGAGAACTCGAAATCATATGGATAGTGTGATAACAATATTTAGATCATGTCAGCACATAGTAGTTATCAGCAAAATTGAACTGTACACTCCATTGAGTTGAATGCATTACTTTCTATTCAATTCATTCTGTGGTAAGGTTGTGTACATAACTACTCTGGGTGGTTTGGAACTGTACAGATATTGCATGTAGAGTGCTCAGTGCCATGGAATACTCCAATGCAAGCTGAATTCAGTAACCTGCTTGGTACCATTTACAGTGGAACAGCCATTGACTTGGATTTCTTCTGCAAAGGCTAAAGATCCACTGTGTAGAAAAGGTAATGTTACTGAAAGTAACTTCTGCTGCATAGGTAGCACACTCATAAAATTGGTTGCAGACAACTCTAAATCATATGGATAGTGTGATAACAATGTTTAGATCATGTTAGCACATAGTAGGTATCAGCAAAATTGAACTATACACTCCATTCACTTGAATGCATTACTTTCTATTCAATGCATTCTGTGGTAAGGTTGTGTACATAACTGCTCTGGGTTGTTTGGAACTGTATAGATTTTGCATGTAGAGTGCTCAGTGCCATGGAATACTCCAATGCAATCTGAATTCACTAACCTACCTGGTACCATTTACAGTGGAACAGCCATTGACTTGGTTTACTTCTGCAAACGCTAAAGTTCCACTGTGTAGAGAATGTAATGTTACTGAAAGTAACTTCTGGTGAATAGGTAGCACACTCATAAAATTAGTTGCAGTCAACTCTAAATCATATGGATAGTGTGATAACAATGTTTAGATCATGTCAGCACATAGTAGTTATCAGCAAAATTGAACAGTACCCTGCATTCAGTTGAATGCATTACTTTCTATTCAATTCATTCTGTGGTAAGGTTGTGTACATAACTACTCTGGGTGGTTTGGAACTGTACAGATATTGCATGTAGAGTGCTCAGTGCCATGGAATACTCCAATGCAAGCTGAATTCAGTAACCTACTTGGTACCATTTACAGTGGAACAGCCATTGACTTGGATTTCTTCTGCAAAGGCTAAAGTTCCACTGTGTAGAGAAGGTAATGTTACTGAAAGTAACTTCTGCTGCATAGGTAGCACACTCATAAAATTGGTTGCAGACAACTCTAAATCATATGGATAGTGTGATAACAATGTTTAGATCATGTCAGCACATAGTAGGTATCAGCAAAATTGAACTGTACACTCCATTCACTTGAATGCATTACTTTCTATTCAATGCATTCTGTGGTAAGGTTGTGTACATAACTGCTCTGAGTGGTTTGGAACTGTATAGATTTTGCATGTAGAGTGCTCAGTGCCATGGAATACTCCAATGCAAGCTGAATTCAGTAACCTACTTGGTACCATTTACAGTGGAACAGCCATTGACTTGGATTTCTTCTGCAAAGTCTAAAGTTCCACTGTGTAGAGAAGGTAATGTTACTGAAAGTAACTTCTGCTGCATAGGTAGCACACTCATAAAATTGGTTGCAGACAACTCTAAACCATATGGTTATTGCGCTAACAATGTTTAGATCATGTTAGCACATAGTAGGTATCAGCAAAATTGAACTATACACTCCATTCAGTTGAATGCATTACTTTCTATTCAATGCATTCTGTGGTAAGGTTGTGTACATAACTGCTCTGGGTGGTTTGGAACTGTATAGATTTTGCATGTAGAGTGCTCAGTGCCATGGAATACTCCAATGCAAGCTGAATTCAGTAACCTACTTGGTACCATTTACAGTGGAACAGCCATTGACTTGGTTTACTTCTACAAAGGCTAAAGTTCCACTGTGTAGAGAAGGTAATGTTACTGAAAGTAACTTCTGCTGCATAGGTAGCACACTCATAAAATTGGTTGCAGAGAACTCGAAATCATATGGATAGTGTGATAACAATATTTAGATCATGTCAGCACATAGTAGTTATCAGCAAAATTGAACTGTACACTCCATTGAGTTGAATGCATTACTTTCTATTCAATTCATTCTGTGGTAAGGTTGTGAACATAACTACTCTGGGTGGTTTGGAACTGTACAGATAATGCATGTAGAGTGCTCAGTGCCATGGAATACTCCAATGCAAGCTGAATTCAGTAACCTACTTGGTACCATTTACAGTGGAACAGCCATTGACTTGGATTTCTTCTGCAAAGTCTAAAGTTCCACTGTGTAGAGAAGGTAATGTTACTGAAAGTAACTTCTGCTGCATAGGTAGCACACTCATAAAATTGGTTGCAGACAACTCTAAACCTTATGGTTAGTGCGCTAACAATGTTTAGATCATGTTAGCACATAGTAGGTATCAGCAAAATTGAACTATACACTCCATTCAGTTGAATGCATTACTTTCTATTCAATGCATTCTGTGGTAAGGATGTGTACATAACTGCTCTGGGTGGTTTGGAACTGTATAGATTTTGCAAGTAGAGTGCTCAGTGCCATGGAATACTCCAATGCAATGTGAATTCACTAACCTACTTGGTACCATTTACAGTGGAACAGCCATTGACTTGGATTTCTTCTGCAAAGGCTAAAGTTCCACTGTGTAGAGAAGGTAATGTTACTGAAAGTAACTTCTGCTGCATAGGTAGCACACTCATAAAATTGGTTGCAGAGAACTCGAAATCATATGGATAGTGTGATAACAATATTTAGATCATGTCAGCACATAGTAGTTATCAGCAAAATTGAACTGTACACTCCATTGAGTTGAATGCATTACTTTCTATTCAATTCATTCTGTGGTAAGGTTGTGTACATAACTACTCTGGGTGGTTTGGAACTGTACAGATATTGCATGTAGAGTGCTCAGTGCCATGGAATACTCCAATGCAATCTGAATTCACTAACCTACCTGGTACCATTTACAGTGGAACAGCCATTGACTTGGTTTACTTCTGCAAACGCTAAAGTTCCACTGTGTAGAGAATGTAATGTTACTGAAAGTAACTTCTGGTGAATAGGTAGCACACTCATAAAATTAGTTGCAGTCAACTCTAAATCATATGGATAGTGTGATAACAATGTTTAGATCATGTCAGCACATAGTAGTTATCAGCAAAATTGAACAGTACCCTGCATTCAGTTGAATGCATTACTTTCTATTCAATTCATTCTGTGGTAAGGTTGTGTACATAACTACTCTGGGTGGTTTGGAACTGTACAGATATTGCATGTAGAGTGCTCAGTGCCATGGAATACTCCAATGCAAGCTGAATTCAGTAACCTACTTGGTACCATTTACAGTGGAACAGCCATTGACTTGGATTTCTTCTGCAAAGGCTAAAGTTCCACTGTGTAGAGAAGGTAATGTTACTGAAAGTAACTTCTGCTGCATAGGTAGCACACTCATAAAATTGGTTGCAGACAACTCTAAATCATATGGATAGTGTGATAACAATGTTTAGATCATGTCAGCACATAGTAGGTATCAGCAAAATTGAACTGTACACTCCATTCACTTGAATGCATTACTTTCTATTCAATGCATTCTGTGGTAAGGTTGTGTACATAACTGCTCTGAGTGGTTTGGAACTGTATAGATTTTGCATGTAGAGTGCTCAGTGCCATGGAATACTCCAATGCAAGCTGAATTCAGTAACCTACTTGGTACCATTTACAGTGGAACAGCCATTGACTTGGATTTCTTCTGCAAAGTCTAAAGTTCCACTGTGTAGAGAAGGTAATGTTACTGAAAGTAACTTCTGCTGCATAGGTAGCACACTCATAAAATTGGTTGCAGACAACTCTAAACCATATGGTTATTGCGCTAACAATGTTTAGATCATGTTAGCACATAGTAGGTATCAGCAAAATTGAACTATACACTCCATTCAGTTGAATGCATTACTTTCTATTCAATGCATTCTGTGGTAAGGTTGTGTACATAACTGCTCTGGGTGGTTTGGAACTGTATAGATTTTGCATGTAGAGTGCTCAGTGCCATGGAATACTCCAATGCAAGCTGAATTCAGTAACCTACTTGGTACCATTTACAGTGGAACAGCCATTGACTTGGTTTACTTCTACAAAGGCTAAAGTTCCACTGTGTAGAGAAGGTAATGTTACTGAAAGTAACTTCTGCTGCATAGGTAGCACACTCATAAAATTGGTTGCAGAGAACTCGAAATCATATGGATAGTGTGATAACAATGTTTAGATCATGTCAGCACATAGTAGTTATCAGCAAAATTGAACAGTACCCTGCATTCAGTTGAATGCATTACTTTCTATTCAATTCATTCTGTGGTAAGGTTGTGTACATAACTACTCTGGGTGGTTTGGAACTGTACAGATATTGCATGTAGAGTGCTCAGTGCCATGGAATACTCCAATGCAAGCTGAATTCAGTAACCTACTTGGTACCATTTACAGTGGAACAGCCATTGACTTGGATTTCTTCTGCAAAGGCTAAAGTTCCACTGTGTAGAGAAGGTAATGTTACTGAAAGTAACTTCTGCTGCATAGGTAGCACACTCATAAAATTGGTTGCAGACAACTCTAAATCATATGGATAGTGTGATAACAATGTTTAGATCATGTCAGCACATAGTAGGTATCAGCAAAATTGAACTGTACACTCCATTCACTTGAATGCATTACTTTCTATTCAATGCATTCTGTGGTAAGGTTGTGTACATAACTGCTCTGAGTGGTTTGGAACTGTATAGATTTTGCATGTAGAGTGCTCAGTGCCATGGAATACTCCAATGCAAGCTGAATTCAGTAACCTACTTGGTACCATTTACAGTGGAACAGCCATTGACTTGGATTTCTTCTGCAAAGTCTAAAGTTCCACTGTGTAGAGAAGGTAATGTTACTGAAAGTAACTTCTGCTGCATAGGTAGCACACTCATAAAATTGGTTGCAGACAACTCTAAACCATATGGTTATTGCGCTAACAATGTTTAGATCATGTTAGCACATAGTAGGTATCAGCAAAATTGAACTATACACTCCATTCAGTTGAATGCATTACTTTCTATTCAATGCATTCTGTGGTAAGGTTGTGTACATAACTGCTCTGGGTGGTTTGGAACTGTATAGATTTTGCATGTAGAGTGCTCAGTGCCATGGAATACTCCAATGCAAGCTGAATTCAGTAACCTACTTGGTACCATTTACAGTGGAACAGCCATTGACTTGGTTTACTTCTACAAAGGCTAAAGTTCCACTGTGTAGAGAAGGTAATGTTACCAAAAGCAACTTCTGCTGCATAGGTAGCACACTCATAAAATTGGTTGCAGACAACTCTGAATCATATGGCTAGTGTGCAAACAATGTTTAGATCATGTCAGCACATAGTAGTTATTAGCAAAATTGAACTGTACACTCCATTCAGTTGAATGCAGTACTTTCTATTCAATTCATTCTGTGGTAAGGTTGTGAACATAACTACTCTGGGTGGTTTGGAACTGTACAGATAATGCATGTAGAGTGCTCAGTGCCATGGAATACTCCAATGCAAGCTGAATTCAGTAACCTACTTGGTACCATTTACACTGGAACAGCCTTTGACTTGGTTTACTTCTACAAAGGCTAAAGTTCCACTGTGTAGAGAAGATAATGTTACTGAAAGTAACTTCTGCTGCATAGGTAGCACACTGATAAAATTGTTTGCAGACAACTCTAAATCATATGGATAGTGTGATAACAATGTTTAGATCATGTCAGCACATAGTAGGTATCAGCAAAATTGAACTGTACACTCCATTCACTTGAATGCATTACTTTCTATTCAATGCATTCTGTGGTAAGGTTGTGTACATAACTGCTCTGGGTGGTTTGGAACTGTATAGATTTTGCATGTAGAGTGCTCAGTGCCATGGAATACTCCAATGCAAGCTGAATTCAGTAACCTACTTGGTACCATTTACAGTGGAACAGCCATTGACTTGGTTTACTTCTACAAAGGCTAAAGTTCCACTGTGTAGAGAAGGTAATGTTACTGAAAGTAACTTCTGCTGCATAGGTAGCACACTCATAAAATTGGTTGCAGAGAACTCGAAATCATATGGATAGTGTGATAACAATATTTAGATCATGTCAGCACATAGTAGTTATCAGCAAAATTGAACTGTACACTCCATTGAGTTGAATGCATTACTTTCTATTCAATTCATTCTGTGGTAAGGTTGTGAACATAACTACTCTGGGTGGTTTGGAACTGTACAGATAATGCATGTAGAGTGCTCAGTGCCATGGAATACTCCAATGCAAGCTGAATTCAGTAACCTACTTGGTACCATTTACAGTGGAACAGCCATTGACTTGGATTTCTTCTGCAAAGTCTAAAGTTCCACTGTGTAGAGAAGGTAATGTTACTGAAAGTAACTTCTGCTGCATAGGTAGCACACTCATAAAATTGGTTGCAGACAACTCTAAACCTTATGGTTAGTGCGCTAACAATGTTTAGATCATGTTAGCACATAGTAGGTATCAGCAAAATTGAACTATACACTCCATTCAGTTGAATGCATTACTTTCTATTCAATGCATTCTGTGGTAAGGATGTGTACATAACTGCTCTGGGTGGTTTGGAACTGTATAGATTTTGCAAGTAGAGTGCTCAGTGCCATGGAATACTCCAATGCAATGTGAATTCACTAACCTACTTGGTACCATTTACAGTGGAACAGCCATTGACTTGGATTTCTTCTGCAAAGGCTAAAGTTCCACTGTGTAGAGAAGGTAATGTTACTGAAAGTAACTTCTGCTGCATAGGTAGCACACTCATAAAATTGGTTGCAGAGAACTCGAAATCATATGGATAGTGTGATAACAATATTTAGATCATGTCAGCACATAGTAGTTATCAGCAAAATTGAACTGTACACTCCATTGAGTTGAATGCATTACTTTCTATTCAATTCATTCTGTGGTAAGGTTGTGTACATAACTACTCTGGGTGGTTTGGAACTGTACAGATATTGCATGTAGAGTGCTCAGTGCCATGGAATACTCCAATGCAATCTGAATTCACTAACCTACCTGGTACCATTTACAGTGGAACAGCCATTGACTTGGTTTACTTCTGCAAACGCTAAAGTTCCACTGTGTAGAGAATGTAATGTTACTGAAAGTAACTTCTGGTGAATAGGTAGCACACTCATAAAATTAGTTGCAGTCAACTCTAAATCATATGGATAGTGTGATAACAATGTTTAGATCATGTCAGCACATAGTAGTTATCAGCAAAATTGAACAGTACCCTGCATTCAGTTGAATGCATTACTTTCTATTCAATTCATTCTGTGGTAAGGTTGTGTACATAACTACTCTGGGTGGTTTGGAACTGTACAGATATTGCATGTAGAGTGCTCAGTGCCATGGAATACTCCAAAGCAAGCTGAATTCAGTAACCTACTTGGTACCATTTACAGTGGAACAGCCATTGACTTGGATTTCTTCTGCAAAGGCTAAAGTTCCACTGTGTAGAGAAGGTAATGTTACTGAAAGTAACTTCTGCTGCATAGGTAGCACACTCATAAAATTGGTTGCAGACAACTCTAAATCATATGGATAGTGTGATAACAATGTTTAGATCATGTCAGCACATAGTAGGTATCAGCAAAATTGAACTGTACACTCCATTCACTTGAATGCATTACTTTCTATTCAATGCATTCTGTGGTAAGGTTGTGTACATAACTGCTCTGAGTGGTTTGGAACTGTATAGATTTTGCATGTAGAGTGCTCAGTGCCATGGAATACTCCAATGCAAGCTGAATTCAGTAACCTACTTGGTACCATTTACAGTGGAACAGCCATTGACTTGGATTTCTTCTGCAAAGTCTAAAGTTCCACTGTGTAGAGAAGGTAATGTTACTGAAAGTAACTTCTGCTGCATAGGTAGCACACTCATAAAATTGGTTGCAGACAACTCTAAACCATATGGTTATTGCGCTAACAATGTTTAGATCATGTTAGCACATAGTAGGTATCAGCAAAATTGAACTATACACTCCATTCAGTTGAATGCATTACTTTCTATTCAATGCATTCTGTGGTAAGGTTGTGTACATAACTGCTCTGGGTGGTTTGGAACTGTATAGATTTTGCATGTAGAGTGCTCAGTGCCATGGAATACTCCAATGCAAGCTGAATTCAGTAACCTACTTGGTACCATTTACAGTGGAACAGCCATTGACTTGGTTTACTTCTACAAAGGCTAAAGTTCCACTGTGTAGAGAAGGTAATGTTACTGAAAGTAACTTCTGCTGCATAGGTAGCACACTCATAAAATTGGTTGCAGAGAACTCGAAATCATATGGATAGTGTGATAACAATGTTTAGATCATGTCAGCACATAGTAGTTATCAGCAAAATTGAACAGTACCCTGCATTCAGTTGAATGCATTACTTTCTATTCAATTCATTCTGTGGTAAGGTTGTGTACATAACTACTCTGGGTGGTTTGGAACTGTACAGATATTGCATGTAGAGTGCTCAGTGCCATGGAATACTCCAATGCAAGCTGAATTCAGTAACCTACTTGGTACCATTTACAGTGGAACAGCCATTGACTTGGATTTCTTCTGCAAAGGCTAAAGTTCCACTGTGTAGAGAAGGTAATGTTACTGAAAGTAACTTCTGCTGCATAGGTAGCACACTCATAAAATTGGTTGCAGACAACTCTAAATCATATGGATAGTGTGATAACAATGTTTAGATCATGTCAGCACATAGTAGGTATCAGCAAAATTGAACTGTACACTCCATTCACTTGAATGCATTACTTTCTATTCAATGCATTCTGTGGTAAGGTTGTGTACATAACTGCTCTGAGTGGTTTGGAACTGTATAGATTTTGCATGTAGAGTGCTCAGTGCCATGGAATACTCCAATGCAAGCTGAATTCAGTAACCTACTTGGTACCATTTACAGTGGAACAGCCATTGACTTGGATTTCTTCTGCAAAGTCTAAAGTTCCACTGTGTAGAGAAGGTAATGTTACTGAAAGTAACTTCTGCTGCATAGGTAGCACACTCATAAAATTGGTTGCAGACAACTCTAAACCATATGGTTATTGCGCTAACAATGTTTAGATCATGTTAGCACATAGTAGGTATCAGCAAAATTGAACTATACACTCCATTCAGTTGAATGCATTACTTTCTATTCAATGCATTCTGTGGTAAGGTTGTGTACATAACTGCTCTGGGTGGTTTGGAACTGTATAGATTTTGCATGTAGAGTGCTCAGTGCCATGGAATACTCCAATGCAAGCTGAATTCAGTAACCTACTTGGTACCATTTACAGTGGAACAGCCATTGACTTGGTTTACTTCTACAAAGGCTAAAGTTCCACTGTGTAGAGAAGGTAATGTTACCAAAAGCAACTTCTGCTGCATAGGTAGCACACTCATAAAATTGGTTGCAGACAACTCTGAATCATATGGCTAGTGTGCAAACAATGTTTAGATCATGTCAGCACATAGTAGTTATTAGCAAAATTGAACTGTACACTCCATTCAGTTGAATGCAGTACTTTCTATTCAATTCATTCTGTGGTAAGGTTGTGAACATAACTACTCTGGGTGGTTTGGAACTGTACAGATAATGCATGTAGAGTGCTCAGTGCCATGGAATACTCCAATGCAAGCTGAATTCAGTAACCTACTTGGTACCATTTACACTGGAACAGCCTTTGACTTGGTTTACTTCTACAAAGGCTAAAGTTCCACTGTGTAGAGAAGATAATGTTACTGAAAGTAACTTCTGCTGCATAGGTAGCACACTGATAAAATTGTTTGCAGACAACTCTAAATCATATGGATAGTGTGATAACAATGTTTAGATCATGTCAGCACATAGTAGGTATCAGCAAAATTGAACTGTACACTCCATTCACTTGAATGCATTACTTTCTATTCAATGCATTCTGTGGTAAGGTTGTGTACATAACTGCTCTGAGTGGTTTGGAACTGTATAGATTTTGCATGTAGAGTGCTCAGTGCCATGGAATACTCCAATGCAATGTGAATTCACTAAACTACCTGGTACCATTTACAGTGGAACAGCCATTGACTTGGTTTACTTCTGCAAAGGCTAAAGTTCCACTGTGTAGAGAAGGTAATGTTACTGAAAGTAACTTCTGCTGCATAGGTAGCACACTCATAAAATTGGTTGCAGACAACTCTAAATCATATGGATAGTGTGATAACAATGTTTAGATCATGTCAGCACATAGTAGGTATCAGCAAAATTGAACTGTACACTCCATTCACTTGAATGCATTACTTTCTATTCAATGCATTCTGTGGTAAGGTTGTGTACATAACTGCTCTGAGTGGTTTGGAACTGTATAGATAATGCATGTAGAGTGCTCAGTGCCATGGAATACTCCAATGCAAGCTGAATTCAGTAACCTACTTGGTACCATTTACACTGGAACAGCCTTTGACTTGGTTTACTTCTACAAAGGCTAAAGTTCCACTGTGTAGAGAAGATAATGTTACTGAAAGTAACTTCTGCTGCATAGGTAGCACACTGATAAAATTGTTTGCAGACAACTCTAAATCATATGGATAGTGTGATAACAATGTTTAGATCATGTCAGCACATAGTAGGTATCAGCAAAATTGAACAGTACACTCCATTCAGTTGAATGCATTACTTTCTATTCAATTCATTCTGTGGTAAGGTTGTGTACATAACTGCTCTGGGTGGTTTGGAACTGTACAGATATTGCATGTAGAGTGCTCAGTGCCATGGAATACTCCAATGCAAGCTGAATTCAGTAACCTACTTGGTACCATTTACAGTGGAACAGCCATTGACTTGGATTTCTTCTGCAAAGGCTAAAGTTCCACTGTGTAGAGAACGTAATGTTACTGAAAGTAACTTCTGCTGAATAGGTAGCACACTCATAAAATTGGTTGCAGACAACTCTAAATCATATGGTTAGTGCGCTAACAATGTTTAGATCATGTTAGCACATAGTAGGTATCAGCAAAATTGAACTATACACTCCATTCAGTTGAATGCATTACTTTCTATTCAATGCATTCTGTGGTAAGGTTGTGTACATAACTGCTCTGGGTTGTTTGGAACTGTATAGATTTTGCATGTAGAGTGCTCAGTGCCATGGAATACTCCAATGCAATCTGAATTCACTAACCTACCTGGTACCATTTACAGTGGAACAGCCATTGACTTGGTTTACTTCTGCAAACGCTAAAGTTCCACTGTGTAGAGAATGTAATGTTACTGAAAGTAACTTCTGGTGAATAGGTAGCACACTCATAAAATTAGTTGCAGTCAACTCTAAATCATATGGATAGTGTGATGACAATGTTTAGATCATGTCAGCACATAGTAGTTATCAGCAAAATTGAACAGTACCCTGCATTCAGTTGAATGCATTACTTTCTATTCAATTCATTCTGTGGTAAGGTTGTGTACATAACTACTCTGGGTGGTTTGGAACTGTACAGATATTGCATGTAGAGTGCTCAGTGCCATGGAATACTCCAATGCAAGCTGAATTCAGTAACCTACTTGGTACCATTTACAGTGGAACAGCCATTGACTTGGATTTCTTCTGCAAAGGCTAAAGTTCCACTGTGTAGAGAAGGTAATGTTACCAAAAGTAACTTCTGCTGCATAGGTAGCACACTCATAAAATTGGTTGCAGACAACTCTAAACCTTATGGTTAGTGCGCTAACAATGTTTAGATCATGTTAGCACATAGTAGGTATCAGCAAAATTGAACTATACACTCCATTCAGTTGAATGCATTACTTTCTATTCAATGCATTCTGTGGTAAGGATGTGTACATAACTGCTCTGGGTGGTTTGGAACTGTATAGATTTTGCAAGTAGAGTGCTCAGTGCCATGGAATACTCCAATGCAATGTGAATTCACTAACCTACTTGGTACCATTTACAGTGGAACAGCCATTGACTTGGATTTCTTCTGCAAAGGCTAAAGTTCCACTGTGTAGAGAAGGTAACGTTACTGAAAGTAACTTCTGCTGCATAGGTAGCACACTCATAAAATTGGTTGCAGAGAACTCGAAATCATATGGATAGTGTGATAACAATATTTAGATCATGTCAGCACATAGTAGTTATCAGCAAAATTGAACTGTACACTCCATTGAGTTGAATGCATTACTTTCTATTCAATTCATTCTGTGGTAAGGTTGTGTACATAACTACTCTGGGTGGTTTGGAACTGTACAGATATTGCATGTAGAGTGCTCAGTGCCATGGAATACTCCAATGCAAGCTGAATTCAGTAACCTACTTGGTACCATTTACAGTGGAACAGCCATTGTCGGATTTCTTCTGCAAAGGCTAAAGTTCCACTGTGTAGAGAAGGTAATGTTACTGAAAGTAACTTCTGCTGCATAGGTAGCACACTCATAAAATTGGTTGCAGACAACTCTAAATCATATGGATAGTGTGATAACAATGTTTAGATCATGTCAGCACATAGTAGGTATCAGCAAAATTGAACTGTACACTCCATTCACTTGAATGCATTACTTTCTATTCAATGCATTCTGTGGTAAGGTTGTGTACATAACTGCTCTGAGTGGTTTGGAACTGTATAGATTTTGCATGTAGAGTGCTCAGTGCCATGGAATACTCCAATGCAAGCTGAATTCAGTAACCTACTTGGTACCATTTACAGTGGAACAGCCATTGACTTGGATTTCTTCTGCAAAGTCTAAAGTTCCACTGTGTAGAGAAGGTAATGTTACTGAAAGTAACTTCTGCTGCATAGGTAGCACACTCATAAAATTGGTTGCAGACAACTCTAAACCATATGGTTAGTGCGCTAACAATGTTTAGATCATGTTAGCACATAGTAGGTATCAGCAAAATTGAACTATACACTCCATTCAGTTGAATGCATTACTTTCTATTCAATGCATTCTGTGGTAAGGTTGTGTACATAACTGCTCTGGGTGGTTTGGAACTGTATAGATTTTGCATGTAGAGTGCTCAGTGCCATGGAATACTCCAATGCAAGCTGAATTCAGTAACCTACTTGGTACCATTTACAGTGGAACAGCCATTGACTTGGTTTACTTCTACAAAGGCTAAAGTTCCACTGTGTAGAGAAGGTAATGTTACTGAAAGTAACTTCTGCTGCATAGGTAGCACACTCATAAAATTGGTTGCAGAGAACTCGAAATCATATGGATAGTGTGATAACAATATTTAGATCATGTCAGCACATAGTAGTTATCAGCAAAATTGAACTGTACACTCCATTGAGTTGAATGCATTACTTTCTATTCAATTCATTCTGTGGTAAGGTTGTGAACATAACTACTCTGGGTGGTTTGGAACTGTACAGATATTGCATGTAGAGTGCTCAGTGCCATGGAATACTCCAATGCAAGCTGAATTCAGTAACCTACTTGGTACCATTTACAGTGGAACAGCCATTGACGGATTTCTTCTGCAAAGGCTAAAGTTCCACTGTGTAGAGAAGGTAATGTTACTGAAAGTAACTTCTGCTGCATAGGTAGCACACTCATAAAATTGGTTGCAGACAACTCTAAATCATATGGATAGTGTGATAACAATGTTTAGATCATGTCAGCACATAGTAGGTATCAGCAAAATTGAACTGTACACTCCATTCACTTGAATGCATTACTTTCTATTCAATGCATTCTGTGGTAAGGTTGTGTACATAACTGCTCTGAGTGGTTTGGAACTGTATAGATTTTGCATGTAGAGTGCTCAGTGCCATGGAATACTCCAATGCAAGCTGAATTCAGTAACCTACTTGGTACCATTTACAGTGGAACAGCCATTGACTTGGATTTCTTCTGCAAAGTCTAAAGTTCCACTGTGTAGAGAAGGTAATGTTACTGAAAGTAACTTCTGCTGCATAGGTAGCACACTCCTAAAATTGGTTGCAGACAACTCTAAACCTTATGGTTAGTGCGCTAACAATGTTTAGATCATGTTAGCACATAGTAGGTATCAGCAAAATTGAACTATACACTCCATTCAGTTGAATGCATTACTTTCTATTCAATGCATTCTGTGGTAAGGATGTGTACATAACTGCTCTGGGTGGTTTGGAACTGTATAGATTTTGCAAGTAGAGTGCTCAGTGCCATGGAATACTCCAATGCAATGTGAATTCACTAACCTACTTGGTACCATTTACAGTGGAACAGCCATTGACTTGGATTTCTTCTGCAAAGGCTAAAGTTCCACTGTGTAGAGAAGGTAACGTTACTGAAAGTAACTTCTGCTGCATAGGTAGCACACTCATAAAATTGGTTGCAGAGAACTCGAAATCATATGGATAGTGTGATAACAATATTTAGATCATGTCAGCACATAGTAGTTATCAGCAAAATTGAACTGTACACTCCATTGAGTTGAATGCATTACTTTCTATTCAATTCATTCTGTGGTAAGGTTGTGAACATAACTACTCTGGGTGGTTTGGAACTGTACAGATAATGCATGTAGAGTGCTCAGTGCCATGGAATACTCCAATGCAAGCTGAATTCAGTAACCTACTTGGTACCATTTACAGTGGAACAGCCATTGACTTGGATTTCTTCTGCAAAGTCTAAAGTTCCACTGTGTAGAGAAGGTAATGTTACTGAAAGTAACTTCTGCTGCATAGGTAGCACACTCATAAAATTGGTTGCAGACAACTCTAAACCTTATGGTTAGTGCGCTAACAATGTTTAGATCATGTTAGCACATAGTAGGTATCAGCAAAATTGAACTATACACTCCATTCAGTTGAATGCATTACTTTCTATTCAATGCATTCTGTGGTAAGGATGTGTACATAACTGCTCTGGGTGGTTTGGAACTGTATAGATTTTGCAAGTAGAGTGCTCAGTGCCATGGAATACTCCAATGCAATGTGAATTCACTAACCTACTTGGTACCATTTACAGTGGAACAGCCATTGACTTGGATTTCTTCTGCAAAGGCTAAAGTTCCACTGTGTAGAGAAGGTAACGTTACTGAAAGTAACTTCTGCTGCATAGGTAGCACACTCATAAAATTGGTTGCAGAGAACTCGAAATCATATGGATAGTGTGATAACAATATTTAGATCATGTCAGCACATAGTAGTTATCAGCAAAATTGAACTGTACACTCCATTGAGTTGAATGCATTACTTTCTATTCAATTCATTCTGTGGTAAGGTTGTGTACATAACTACTCTGGGTGGTTTGGAACTGTACAGATATTGCATGTAGAGTGCTCAGTGCCATGGAATACTCCAATGCAAGCTGAATTCAGTAACCTACTTGGTACCATTTACAGTGGAACAGCCATTGACGGATTTCTTCTGCAAAGGCTAAAGTTCCACTGTGTAGAGAAGGTAATGTTACTGAAAGTAACTTCTGCTGCATAGGTAGCACACTCATAAAATTGGTTGCAGACAACTCTAAATCATATGGATAGTGTGATAACAATGTTTAGATCATGTCAGCACATAGTAGGTATCAGCAAAATTGAACTGTACACTCCATTCACTTGAATGCATTACTTTCTATTCAATGCATTCTGTGGTAAGGTTGTGTACATAACTGCTCTGAGTGGTTTGGAACTGTATAGATTTTGCATGTAGAGTGCTCAGTGCCATGGAATACTCCAATGCAAGCTGAATTCAGTAACCTACTTGGTACCATTTACAGTGGAACAGCCATTGACTTGGATTTCTTCTGCAAAGTCTAAAGTTCCACTGTGTAGAGAAGGTAATGTTACTGAAAGTAACTTCTGCTGCATAGGTAGCACACTCATAAAATTGGTTGCAGACAACTCTAAACCATATGGTTAGTGCGCTAACAATGTTTAAATCATGTTAGCACATAGTAGGTATCAGCAAAATTGAACTATACACTCCATTCAGTTGAATGCATTACTTTCTATTCAATGCATTCTGTGGTAAGGTTGTGTACATAACTGCTCTGGGTGGTTTGGAACTGTATAGATTTTGCATGTAGAGTGCTCAGTGCCATGGAATACTCCAATGCAAGCTGAATTCAGTAACCTACTTGGTACCATTTACAGTGGAACAGCCATTGACTTGGTTTACTTCTACAAAGGCTAAAGTTCCACTGTGTAGAGAAGGTAATGTTACTGAAAGTAACTTCTGCTGCATAGGTAGCACACTCATAAAATTGGTTGCAGAGAACTCGAAATCATATGGATAGTGTGATAACAATATTTAGATCATGTCAGCACATAGTAGTTATCAGCAAAATTGAACTGTACACTCCATTGAGTTGAATGCATTACTTTCTATTCAATTCATTCTGTGGTAAGGTTGTGAACATAACTACTCTGGGTGGTTTGGAACTGTACAGATAATGCATGTAGAGTGCTCAGTGCCATGGAATACTCCAATGCAAGCTGAATTCAGTAACCTACTTGGTACCATTTACACTGGAACAGCCATTGACTTGGTTTACTTCTACAAAGGCTAAAGTTCCACTGTGTAGAGAAGATAATGTTACTGAAAGTAACTTCTGCTGCATAGGTAGCACACTGATAAAATTGTTTGCAGACAACTCTAAATCATATGGATAGTGTGATAACAATGTTTAGATCATGTCAGCACATAGTAGGTATCAGCAAAATTGAACTGTACACTCCATTCACTTGAATGCATTACTTTCTATTCAATGCATTCTGTGGTAAGGTTGTGTACATAACTGCTCTGAGTGGTTTGGAACTGTATAGATTTTGCATGTAGAGTGCTCAGTGCCATGGAATACTCCAATGCAATGTGAATTCACTAAACTACCTGGTACCATTTACAGTGGAACAGCCATTGACTTGGTTTACTTCTGCAAACGCTAAAGTTCCACTGTGTAGAGAAGGTAATGTTACTGAAAGTAACTTCTGCTGCATAGGTAGCACACTCATAAAATTGGTTGCAGACAACTCTAAACCATATGGTTAGTGCGCTAACAATGTTTAGATCATGTTAGCACATAGTAGGTATCAGCAAAATTGAACTATACACTCCATTCAGTTGAATGCATTACATTCTATTCAATGCATTCTGTGGTAAGGTTGTGTACATAACTGCTCTGGGTGGTTTGGAACTGTATAGATTTTGCATGTAGAGTGCTCAGTGCCATGGAATACTCCAATGCAAGCTGAATTCAGTAACCTACTTGGTACCATTTACAGTGGAACAGCCATTGACTTGGTTTACTTCTACAAAGGCTAAAGTTCCACTGTGTAGAGAAGGTAATGTTACCAAAAGCAACTTCTGCTGCATAGGTAGCACACTCATAAAATTGGTTGCAGACAACTCTGAATCATATGGCTAGTGTGCAAACAATGTTTAGATCATGTCAGCACATAGTAGTTATTAGCAAAATTGAACTGTACACTCCATTCAGTTGAATGCAGTACTTTCTATTCAATTCATTCTGTGGTAAGGTTGTGAACATAACTACTCTGGGTGGTTTGGAACTGTACAGATAATGCATGTAGAGTGCTCAGTGCCATGGAATACTCCAATGCAAGCTGAATTCAGTAACCTACTTGGTACCATTTACACTGGAACAGCCTTTGACTTGGTTTACTTCTACAAAGGCTAAAGTTCCACTGTGTAGAGAAGATAATGTTACTGAAAGTAACTTCTGCTGCATAGGTAGCACACTGATAAAATTGTTTGCAGACAACTCTAAATCATATGGATAGTGTGATAACAATGTTTAGATCATGTCAGCACATAGTAGGTATCAGCAAAATTGAACTGTACACTCCATTCACTTGAATGCATTACTTTCTATTCAATGCATTCTGTGGTAAGGTTGTGTACATAACTGCTCTGAGTGGTTTGGAACTGTATAGATTTTGCATGTAGAGTGCTCAGTGCCATGGAATACTCCAATGCAATGTGAATTCACTAAACTACCTGGTACCATTTACAGTGGAACAGCCATTGACTTGGTTTACTTCTGCAAACGCTAAAGTTCCACTGTGTAGAGAATGTAATGTTACTGAAAGTAACTTCTGGAGAATAGGTAGCACACTCATAAAATTAGTTGCAGTGAACTCTAAATTATATGGATAGTGTGATAACAATGTTTAGATCATGTCAGCACATAGTAGTTATCAGCAAAATTGAACAGTACACTCCATTCAGTTGAATGCATTACTTTCTATTCAATTCATTCTGTGGTAAGGTTGTGTACATAACTGCTCTGGGTGGTTTGGAACTGTACAGATATTGCATGTAGAGTGCTCAGTGCCATGGAATACTCCAATGCAAGCTGAATTCAGTAACCTACTTGGTACCATTTACAGTGGAACAGCCATTGACTTGGATTTCTTCTGCAAAGGCTAAAGTTCCACTGTGTAGAGAACGTAATGTTACTGAAAGTAACTTCTGCTGAATAGGTAGCACACTCATAAAATTGGTTGCAGACAACTCTAAATCATATGGTTAGTGCGCTAACAATGTTTAGATCATGTTAGCACATAGTAGGTATCAGCAAAATTGAACTATACACTCCATTCAGTTGAATGCATTACTTTCTATTCAATGCATTCTGTGGTAAGGTTGTGTACATAACTGCTCTGGGTTGTTTGGAACTGTATAGATTTTGCATGTAGAGTGCTCAGTGCCATGGAATACTCCAATGCAATCTGAATTCACTAACCTACCTGGTACCATTTACAGTGGAACAGCCATTGACTTGGTTTACTTCTGCAAACGCTAAAGTTCCACTGTGTAGAGAATGTAATGTTACTGAAAGTAACTTCTGGTGAATAGGTAGCACACTCATAAAATTAGTTGCAGTCAACTCTAAATCATATGGATAGTGTGATGACAATGTTTAGATCATGTCAGCACATAGTAGTTATCAGCAAAATTGAACAGTACCCTGCATTCAGTTGAATGCATTACTTTCTATTCAATTCATTCTGTGGTAAGGTTGTGTACATAACTACTCTGGGTGGTTTGGAACTGTACAGATATTGCATGTAGAGTGCTCAGTGCCATGGAATACTCCAATGCAAGCTGAATTCAGTAACCTACTTGGTACCATTTACAGTGGAACAGCCATTGACTTGGATTTCTTCTGCAAAGGCTAAAGTTCCACTGTGTAGAGAAGGTAATGTTACCAAAAGTAACTTCTGCTGCATAGGTAGCACACTCATAAAATTGGTTGCAGACAACTCTAAACCTTATGGTTAGTGCGCTAACAATGTTTAGATCATGTTAGCACATAGTAGGTATCAGCAAAATTGAACTATACACTCCATTCAGTTGAATGCATTACTTTCTATTCAATGCATTCTGTGGTAAGGATGTGTACATAACTGCTCTGGGTGGTTTGGAACTGTATAGATTTTGCAAGTAGAGTGCTCAGTGCCATGGAATACTCCAATGCAATGTGAATTCACTAACCTACTTGGTACCATTTACAGTGGAACAGCCATTGACTTGGATTTCTTCTGCAAAGGCTAAAGTTCCACTGTGTAGAGAAGGTAACGTTACTGAAAGTAACTTCTGCTGCATAGGTAGCACACTCATAAAATTGGTTGCAGAGAACTCGAAATCATATGGATAGTGTGATAACAATATTTAGATCATGTCAGCACATAGTAGTTATCAGCAAAATTGAACTGTACACTCCATTGAGTTGAATGCATTACTTTCTATTCAATTCATTCTGTGGTAAGGTTGTGTACATAACTACTCTGGGTGGTTTGGAACTGTACAGATATTGCATGTAGAGTGCTCAGTGCCATGGAATACTCCAATGCAAGCTGAATTCAGTAACCTACTTGGTACCATTTACAGTGGAACAGCCATTGACGGATTTCTTCTGCAAAGGCTAAAGTTCCACTGTGTAGAGAAGGTAATGTTACTGAAAGTAACTTCTGCTGCATAGGTAGCACACTCATAAAATTGGTTGCAGACAACTCTAAATCATATGGATAGTGTGATAACAATGTTTAGATCATGTCAGCACATAGTAGGTATCAGCAAAATTGAACTGTACACTCCATTCACTTGAATGCATTACTTTCTATTCAATGCATTCTGTGGTAAGGTTGTGTACATAACTGCTCTGAGTGGTTTGGAACTGTATAGATTTTGCATGTAGAGTGCTCAGTGCCATGGAATACTCCAATGCAAGCTGAATTCAGTAACCTACTTGGTACCATTTACAGTGGAACAGCCATTGACTTGGATTTCTTCTGCAAAGTCTAAAGTTCCACTGTGTAGAGAAGGTAATGTTACTGAAAGTAACTTCTGCTGCATAGGTAGCACACTCATAAAATTGGTTGCAGACAACTCTAAACCATATGGTTAGTGCGCTAACAATGTTTAGATCATGTTAGCACATAGTAGGTATCAGCAAAATTGAACTATACACTCCATTCAGTTGAATGCATTACTTTCTATTCAATGCATTCTGTGGTAAGGTTGTGTACATAACTGCTCTGGGTGGTTTGGAACTGTATAGATTTTGCATGTAGAGTGCTCAGTGCCATGGAATACTCCAATGCAAGCTGAATTCAGTAACCTACTTGGTACCATTTACAGTGGAACAGCCATTGACTTGGTTTACTTCTACAAAGGCTAAAGTTCCACTGTGTAGAGAAGGTAATGTTACTGAAAGTAACTTCTGCTGCATAGGTAGCACACTCATAAAATTGGTTGCAGAGAACTCGAAATCATATGGATAGTGTGATAACAATATTTAGATCATGTCAGCACATAGTAGTTATCAGCAAAATTGAACTGTACACTCCATTGAGTTGAATGCATTACTTTCTATTCAATTCATTCTGTGGTAAGGTTGTGAACATAACTACTCTGGGTGGTTTGGAACTGTACAGATATTGCATGTAGAGTGCTCAGTGCCATGGAATACTCCAATGCAAGCTGAATTCAGTAACCTACTTGGTACCATTTACAGTGGAACAGCCATTGACTTGGATTTCTTCTGCAAAGTCTAAAGTTCCACTGTGTAGAGAAGGTAATGTTACTGAAAGTAACTTCTGCTGCATAGGTAGCACACTCATAAAATTGGTTGCAGACAACTCTAAACCTTATGGTTAGTGCGCTAACAATGTTTAGATCATGTTAGCACATAGTAGGTATCAGCAAAATTGAACTATACACTCCATTCAGTTGAATGCATTACTTTCTATTCAATGCATTCTGTGGTAAGGATGTGTACATAACTGCTCTGGGTGGTTTGGAACTGTATAGATTTTGCAAGTAGAGTGCTCAGTGCCATGGAATACTCCAATGCAATGTGAATTCACTAACCTACTTGGTACCATTTACAGTGGAACAGCCATTGACTTGGATTTCTTCTGCAAAGGCTAAAGTTCCACTGTGTAGAGAAGGTAACGTTACTGAAAGTAACTTCTGCTGCATAGGTAGCACACTCATAAAATTGGTTGCAGAGAACTCGAAATCATATGGATAGTGTGATAACAATATTTAGATCATGTCAGCACATAGTAGTTATCAGCAAAATTGAACTGTACACTCCATTGAGTTGAATGCATTACTTTCTATTCAATTCATTCTGTGGTAAGGTTGTGAACATAACTACTCTGGGTGGTTTGGAACTGTACAGATAATGCATGTAGAGTGCTCAGTGCCATGGAATACTCCAATGCAAGCTGAATTCAGTAACCTACTTGGTACCATTTACAGTGGAACAGCCATTGACGTGGATTTCTTCTGCAAAGTCTAAAGTTCCACTGTGTAGAGAAGGTAATGTTACTGAAAGTAACTTCTGCTGCATAGGTAGCACACTCATAAAATTGGTTGCAGACAACTCTAAATCTTATGGTTAGTGCGCTAACAATGTTTAGATCATGTTAGCACATAGTAGGTATCAGCAAAATTGAACTATACACTCCATTCAGTTGAATGCATTACTTTCTATTCAATGCATTCTGTGGTAAGGATGTGTACATAACTGCTCTGGGTGGTTTGGAACTGTATAGATTTTGCAAGTAGAGTGCTCAGTGCCATGGAATACTCCAATGCAATGTGAATTCACTAACCTACTTGGTACCATTTACAGTGGAACAGCCATTGACTTGGATTTCTTCTGCAAAGGCTAAAGTTCCACTGTGTAGAGAAGGTAACATTACTGAAAGTAACTTCTGCTGCATAGGTAGCACACTCATAAAATTGGTTGCAGAGAACTCGAAATCATATGGATAGTGTGATAACAATATTTAGATCATGTCAGCACATAGTAGTTATCAGCAAAATTGAACTGTACACTCCATTGAGTTGAATGCATTACTTTCTATTCAATTCATTCTGTGGTAAGGTTGTGTACATAACTACTCTGGGTGGTTTGGAACTGTACAGATATTGCATGTAGAGTGCTCAGTGCCATGGAATACTCCAATGCAAGCTGAATTCAGTAACCTACTTGGTACCATTTACAGTGGAACAGCCATTGACGGATTTCTTCTGCAAAGGCTAAAGTTCCACTGTGTAGAGAAGGTAATGTTACTGAAAGTAACTTCTGCTGCATAGGTAGCACACTCATAAAATTGGTTGCAGACAACTCTAAATCATATGGATAGTGTGATAACAATGTTTAGATCATGTCAGCACATAGTAGGTATCAGCAAAATTGAACTGTACACTCCATTCACTTGAATGCATTACTTTCTATTCAATGCATTCTGTGGTAAGGTTGTGTACATAACTGCTCTGAGTGGTTTGGAACTGTATAGATTTTGCATGTAGAGTGCTCAGTGCCATGGAATACTCCAATGCAAGCTGAATTCAGTAACCTACTTGGTACCATTTACAGTGGAACAGCCATTGACTTGGATTTCTTCTGCAAAGTCTAAAGTTCCACTGTGTAGAGAAGGTAATGTTACTGAAAGTAACTTCTGCTGCATAGGTAGCACACTCATAAAATTGGTTGCAGACAACTCTAAACCATATGGTTAGTGCGCTAACAATGTTTAGATCATGTTAGCACATAGTAGGTATCAGCAAAATTGAACTATACACTCCATTCAGTTGAATGCATTACTTTCTATTCAATGCATTCTGTGGTAAGGTTGTGTACATAACTGCTCTGGGTGGTTTGGAACTGTATAGATTTTGCATGTAGAGTGCTCAGTGCCATGGAATACTCCAATGCAAGCTGAATTCAGTAACCTACTTGGTACCATTTACAGTGGAACAGCCATTGACTTGGTTTACTTCTACAAAGGCTAAAGTTCCACTGTGTAGAGAAGGTAATGTTACTGAAAGTAACTTCTGCTGCATAGGTAGCACACTCATAAAATTGGTTGCAGAGAACTCGAAATCATATGGATAGTGTGATAACAATATTTAGATCATGTCAGCACATAGTAGTTATCAGCAAAATTGAACTGTACACTCCATTGAGTTGAATGCATTACTTTCTATTCAATTCATTCTGTGGTAAGGTTGTGAACATAACTACTCTGGGTGGTTTGGAACTGTACAGATAATGCATGTAGAGTGCTCAGTGCCATGGAATACTCCAATGCAAGCTGAATTCAGTAACCTACTTGGTACCATTTACACTGGAACAGCCATTGACTTGGTTTACTTCTACAAAGGCTAAAGTTCCACTGTGTAGAGAAGATAATGTTACTGAAAGTAACTTCTGCTGCATAGGTAGCACACTGATAAAATTGTTTGCAGACAACTCTAAATCATATGGATAGTGTGATAACAATGTTTAGATCATGTCAGCACATAGTAGGTATCAGCAAAATTGAACTGTACACTCCATTCACTTGAATGCATTACTTTCTATTCAATGCATTCTGTGGTAAGGTTGTGTACATAACTGCTCTGAGTGGTTTGGAACTGTATAGATTTTGCATGTAGAGTGCTCAGTGCCATGGAATACTCCAATGCAATGTGAATTCACTAAACTACCTGGTACCATTTACAGTGGAACAGCCATTGACTTGGTTTACTTCTGCAAACGCTAAAGTTCCACTGTGTAGAGAAGGTAATGTTACTGAAAGTAACTTCTGCTGCATAGGTAGCACACTCATAAAATTGGTTGCAGACAACTCTAAACCATATGGTTAGTGCGCTAACAATGTTTAGATCATGTTAGCACATAGTAGGTATCAGCAAAATTGAACTATACACTCCATTCAGTTGAATGCATTACATTCTATTCAATGCATTCTGTGGTAAGGTTGTGTACATAACTGCTCTGGGTGGTTTGGAACTGTATAGATTTTGCATGTAGAGTGCTCAGTGCCATGGAATACTCCAAAGCAAGCTGAATTCAGTAACCTACTTGGTACCATTTACAGTGGAACAGCCATTGACTTGGTTTACTTCTACAAAGGCTAAAGTTCCACTGTGTAGAGAAGGTAATGTTACCAAAAGCAACTTCTGCTGCATAGGTAGCACACTCATAAAATTGGTTGCAGACAACTCTGAATCATATGGCTAGTGTGCAAACAATGTTTAGATCATGTCAGCACATAGTAGTTATTAGCAAAATTGAACTGTACACTCCATTCAGTTGAATGCAGTACTTTCTATTCAATTCATTCTGTGGTAAGGTTGTGAACATAACTACTCTGGGTGGTTTGGAACTGTACAGATAATGCATGTAGAGTGCTCAGTGCCATGGAATACTCCAATGCAAGCTGAATTCAGTAACCTACTTGGTACCATTTACACTGGAACAGCCTTTGACTTGGTTTACTTCTACAAAGGCTAAAGTTCCACTGTGTAGAGAAGATAATGTTACTGAAAGTAACTTCTGCTGCATAGGTAGCACACTGATAAAATTGTTTGCAGACAACTCTAAATCATATGGATAGTGTGATAACAATGTTTAGATCATGTCAGCACATAGTAGGTATCAGCAAAATTGAACTGTACACTCCATTCACTTGAATGCATTACTTTCTATTCAATGCATTCTGTGGTAAGGTTGTGTACATAACTGCTCTGAGTGGTTTGGAACTGTATAGATTTTGCATGTAGAGTGCTCAGTGCCATGGAATACTCCAATGCAATGTGAATTCACTAAACTACCTGGTACCATTTACAGTGGAACAGCCATTGACTTGGTTTACTTCTGCAAACGCTAAAGTTCCACTGTGTAGAGAATGTAATGTTACTGAAAGTAACTTCTGGAGAATAGGTAGCACACTCATAAAATTAGTTGCAGTGAACTCTAAATTATATGGATAGTGTGATAACAATGTTTAGATCATGTCAGCACATAGTAGTTATCAGCAAAATTGAACAGTACACTCCATTCAGTTGAATGCATTACTTTCTATTCAATTCATTCTGTGGTAAGGTTGTGTACATAACTGCTCTGGGTGGTTTGGAACTGTACAGATATTGCATGTAGAGTGCTCAGTGCCATGGAATACTCCAATGCAAGCTGAATTCAGTAACCTACTTGGTACCATTTACAGTGGAACAGCCATTGACTTGGATTTCTTCTGCAAAGGCTAAAGTTCCACTGTGTAGAGAACGTAATGTTACTGAAAGTAACTTCTGCTGAATAGGTAGCACACTCATAAAATTGGTTGCAGACAACTCTAAATCATATGGTTAGTGCGCTAACAATGTTTAGATCATGTTAGCACATAGTAGGTATCAGCAAAATTGAACTATACACTCCATTCAGTTGAATGCATTACTTTCTATTCAATGCATTCTGTGGTAAGGTTGTGTACATAACTGCTCTGGGTGGTTTGGAACTGTATAGATTTTGCATGTAGAGTGCTCAGTGCCATGGAATACTCCAATGCAAGCTGAATTCAGTAACCTACTTGGTACCATTTACAGTGGAACAGCCATTGACTTGGTTTACTTCTACAAAGGCTAAAGTTCCACTGTGTAGAGAAGGTAATGTTACTGAAAGTAACTTCTGCTGCATAGGTAGCACACTCATAAAATTGGTTGCAGACAACTCTAAACCTTATGGTTAGTGCGCTAACAATGTTTAGATCATGTTAGCACATAGTAGGTATCAGCAAAATTGAACTATACACTCCATTCAGTTGAATGCATTACTTTCTATTCAATGCATTCTGTGGTAAGGATGTGTACATAACTGCTCTGGGTGGTTTGGAACTGTATAGATTTTGCAAGTAGAGTGCTCAGTGCCATGGAATACTCCAATGCAATGTGAATTCACTAACCTACTTGGTACCATTTACAGTGGAACAGCCATTGACTTGGATTTCTTCTGCAAAGGCTAAAGTTCCACTGTGTAGAGAAGGTAACGTTACTGAAAGTAACTTCTGCTGCATAGGTAGCACACTCATAAAATTGGTTGCAGAGAACTCGAAATCATATGGATAGTGTGATAACAATATTTAGATCATGTCAGCACATAGTAGTTATCAGCAAAATTGAACTGTACACTCCATTGAGTTGAATGCATTACTTTCTATTCAATTCATTCTGTGGTAAGGTTGTGTACATAACTACTCTGGGTGGTTTGGAACTGTACAGATATTGCATGTAGAGTGCTCAGTGCCATGGAATACTCCAATGCAAGCTGAATTCAGTAACCTACTTGGTACCATTTACAGTGGAACAGCCATTGACGGATTTCTTCTGCAAAGGCTAAAGTTCCACTGTGTAGAGAAGGTAATGTTACTGAAAGTAACTTCTGCTGCATAGGTAGCACACTCATAAAATTGGTTGCAGACAACTCTAAATCATATGGATAGTGTGATAACAATGTTTAGATCATGTCAGCACATAGTAGGTATCAGCAAAATTGAACTGTACACTCCATTCACTTGAATGCATTACTTTCTATTCAATGCATTCTGTGGTAAGGTTGTGTACATAACTGCTCTGAGTGGTTTGGAACTGTATAGATTTTGCATGTAGAGTGCTCAGTGCCATGGAATACTCCAATGCAAGCTGAATTCAGTAACCTACTTGGTACCATTTACAGTGGAACAGCCATTGACTTGGATTTCTTCTGCAAAGTCTAAAGTTCCACTGTGTAGAGAAGGTAATGTTACTGAAAGTAACTTCTGCTGCATAGGTAGCACACTCATAAAATTGGTTGCAGACAACTCTAAACCATATGGTTAGTGCGCTAACAATGTTTAGATCATGTTAGCACATAGTAGGTATCAGCAAAATTGAACTATACACTCCATTCAGTTGAATGCAT
Source organism: Hypanus sabinus (assembly GCF_030144855.1). Lineage (NCBI taxonomy): Eukaryota > Metazoa > Chordata > Chondrichthyes > Myliobatiformes > Dasyatidae > Hypanus > Hypanus sabinus. The sequence goes on along the minus strand of NC_082723.1, from coordinate 78,300,206 downwards.
TACTTTCTATTCAATGCATTCTGTGGTAAGGTTGTGTACATAACTGCTCTGGGTGGTTTGGAACTGTATAGATTTTGCATGTAGAGTGCTCAGTGCCATGGAATACTCCAATGCAAGCTGAATTCAGTAACCTACTTGGTACCATTTACAGTGGAACAGCCATTGACTTGGTTTACTTCTACAAAGGCTAAAGTTCCACTGTGTAGAGAAGGTAATGTTACTGAAAGTAACTTCTGCTGCATAGGTAGCACACTCATAAAATTGGTTGCAGAGAACTCGAAATCATATGGATAGTGTGATAACAATATTTAGATCATGTCAGCACATAGTAGTTATCAGCAAAATTGAACTGTACACTCCATTGAGTTGAATGCATTACTTTCTATTCAATTCATTCTGTGGTAAGGTTGTGAACATAACTACTCTGGGTGGTTTGGAACTGTACAGATAATGCATGTAGAGTGCTCAGTGCCATGGAATACTCCAATGCAAGCTGAATTCAGTAACCTACTTGGTACCATTTACACTGGAACAGCCATTGACTTGGTTTACTTCTACAAAGGCTAAAGTTCCACTGTGTAGAGAAGATAATGTTACTGAAAGTAACTTCTGCTGCATAGGTAGCACACTGATAAAATTGTTTGCAGACAACTCTAAATCATATGGATAGTGTGATAACAATGTTTAGATCATGTCAGCACATAGTAGGTATCAGCAAAATTGAACTGTACACTCCATTCACTTGAATGCATTACTTTCTATTCAATGCATTCTGTGGTAAGGTTGTGTACATAACTGCTCTGAGTGGTTTGGAACTGTATAGATTTTGCATGTAGAGTGCTCAGTGCCATGGAATACTCCAATGCAATGTGAATTCACTAAACTACCTGGTACCATTTACAGTGGAACAGCCATTGACTTGGTTTACTTCTGCAAACGCTAAAGTTCCACTGTGTAGAGAAGGTAATGTTACTGAAAGTAACTTCTGCTGCATAGGTAGCACACTCATAAAATTGGTTGCAGACAACTCTAAACCATATGGTTAGTGCGCTAACAATGTTTAGATCATGTTAGCACATAGTAGGTATCAGCAAAATTGAACTATACACTCCATTCAGTTGAATGCATTACATTCTATTCAATGCATTCTGTGGTAAGGTTGTGTACATAACTGCTCTGGGTGGTTTGGAACTGTATAGATTTTGCATGTAGAGTGCTCAGTGCCATGGAATACTCCAATGCAAGCTGAATTCAGTAACCTACTTGGTACCATTTACACTGGAACAGCCTTTGACTTGGTTTACTTCTACAAAGGCTAAAGTTCCACTGTGTAGAGAAGATAATGTTACTGAAAGTAACTTCTGCTGCATAGGTAGCACACTGATAAAATTGTTTGCAGACAACTCTAAATCATATGGATAGTGTGATAACAATGTTTAGATCATGTCAGCACATAGTAGGTATCAGCAAAATTGAACTGTACACTCCATTCACTTGAATGCATTACTTTCTATTCAATGCATTCTGTGGTAAGGTTGTGTACATAACTGCTCTGAGTGGTTTGGAACTGTATAGATTTTGCATGTAGAGTGCTCAGTGCCATGGAATACTCCAATGCAATGTGAATTCACTAACCTACTTGGTACCATTTACAGTGGAACAGCCATTGACTTGGATTTCTTCTGCAAAGGCTAAAGTTCCACTGTGTAGAGAAGGTAATGTTACTGAAAGTAACTTCTGCTGCATAGGTAGCACACTCATAAAATTGGTTGCAGAGAACTCGAAATCATATGGATAGTGTGATAACAATATTTAGATCATGTCAGCACATAGTAGTTATCAGCAAAATTGAACTGTACACTCCATTGAGTTGAATGCATTACTTTCTATTCAATTCATTCTGTGGTAAGGTTGTGTACATAACTACTCTGGGTGGTTTGGAACTGTACAGATATTGCATGTAGAGTGCTCAGTGCCATGGAATACTCCAATGCAAACTGAATTCAGTAACCTACTTGGTACCATTTACAGTGGAACAGCCATTGACTTGGATTTCTTCTGCAAAGGCTAAAGTTCCACTGTGTAGAAAAGGTAATGTTACTGAAAGTAACTTCTGCTGCATAGGTAGCACACTCATAAAATTGGTTGCAGACAACTCTAAATCATATGGATAGTGTGATAACAATGTTTAGATCATGTCAGCACATAGTAGTTATCAGCAAAATTGAACTGTACACTCCATTGAGTTGAATGCATTACTTTCTATTCAATTCATTCTGTGGTAAGGTTGTGAACATAACTACTCTGGGTGGTTTGGAACTGTACAGATAATGCATGTAGAGTGCTCAGTGCCATGGAATACTCCAATGCAAGCTGAATTCAGTAACCTACTTGGTACCATTTACACTGGAACAGCCATTGACTTGGTTTACTTCTACAAAGGCTAAAGTTCCACTGTGTAGAGAAGATAATGTTACTGAAAGTAACTTCTGCTGCATAGGTAGCACACTGATAAAATTGTTTGCAGACAACTCTAAATCATATGGATAGTGTGATAACAATGTTTAGATCATGTCAGCACATAGTAGGTATCAGCAAAATTGAACTGTACACTCCATTCACTTGAATGCATTACTTTCTATTCAATGCATTCTGTGGTAAGGTTGTGTACATAACTGCTCTGAGTGGTTTGGAACTGTATAGATTTTGCATGTAGAGTGCTCAGTGCCATGGAATACTCCAATGCAATGTGAATTCACTAAACTACCTGGTACCATTTACAGTGGAACAGCCATTGACTTGGTTTACTTCTGCAAACGCTAAAGTTCCACTGTGTAGAGAAGGTAATGTTACTGAAAGTAACTTCTGCTGCATAGGTAGCACACTCATAAAATTGGTTGCAGACAACTCTAAACCATATGGTTAGTGCGCTAACAATGTTTAGATCATGTTAGCACATAGTAGGTATCAGCAAAATTGAACTATACACTCCATTCAGTTGAATGCATTACATTCTATTCAATGCATTCTGTGGTAAGGTTGTGTACATAACTGCTCTGGGTGGTTTGGAACTGTATAGATTTTGCATGTAGAGTGCTCAGTGCCATGGAATACTCCAATGCAAGCTGAATTCAGTAACCTACTTGGTACCATTTACAGTGGAACAGCCATTGACTTGGTTTACTTCTACAAAGGCTAAAGTTCCACTGTGTAGAGAAGGTAATGTTACCAAAAGTAACTTCTGCTGCATAGGTAGCACACTCATAAAATTGGTTGCAGACAACTCTGAATCATATGGCTAGTGTGCAAACAATGTTTAGATCATGTCAGCACATAGTAGTTATTAGCAAAATTGAACTGTACACTCCATTCAGTTGAATGCAGTACTTTCTATTCAATTCATTCTGTGGTAAGGTTGTGAACATAACTACTCTGGGTGGTTTGGAACTGTACAGATAATGCATGTAGAGTGCTCAGTGCCATGGAATACTCCAATGCAAGCTGAATTCAGTAACCTACTTGGTACCATTTACACTGGAACAGCCTTTGACTTGGTTTACTTCTACAAAGGCTAAAGTTCCACTGTGTAGAGAAGATAATGTTACTGAAAGTAACTTCTGCTGCATAGGTAGCACACTGATAAAATTGTTTGCAGACAACTCTAAATCATATGGATAGTGTGATAACAATGTTTAGATCATGTCAGCACATAGTAGGTATCAGCAAAATTGAACTGTACACTCCATTCACTTGAATGCATTACTTTCTATTCAATGCATTCTGTGGTAAGGTTGTGTACATAACTGCTCTGAGTGGTTTGGAACTGTATAGATTTTGCATGTAGAGTGCTCAGTGCCATGGAATACTCCAATGCAATGTGAATTCACTAAACTACCTGGTACCATTTACAGTGGAACAGCCATTGACTTGGTTTACTTCTGCAAACGCTAAAGTTCCACTGTGTAGAGAATGTAATGTTACTGAAAGTAACTTCTGGAGAATAGGTAGCACACTCATAAAATTAGTTGCAGTGAACTCTAAATTATATGGATAGTGTGATAACAATGTTTAGATCATGTCAGCACATAGTAGTTATCAGCAAAATTGAACAGTACACTCCATTCAGTTGAATGCATTACTTTCTATTCAATTCATTCTGTGGTAAGGTTGTGTACATAACTACTCTGGGTGGTTTGGAACTGTACAGATATTGCATGTAGAGTGCTCAGTGCCATGGAATACTCCAATGCAAGCTGAATTCAGTAACCTACTTGGTACCATTTACAGTGGAACAGCCATTGACTTGGATTTCTTCTGCAAAGGCTAAAGTTCCACTGTGTAGAGAACGTAATGTTACTGAAAGTAACTTCTGCTGAATAGGTAGCACACTCATAAAATTGGTTGCAGACAACTCTAAATCATATGGTTAGTGCGCTAACAATGTTTAGATCATGTTAGCACATAGTAGGTATCAGCAAAATTGAACTATACACTCCATTCAGTTGAATGCATTACTTTCTATTCAATGCATTCTGCGGTAAGGTTGTGTACATAACTGCTCTGGGTTGTTTGGAACTGTATAGATTTTGCATGTAGAGTGCTCAGTGCCATGGAATACTCCAATGCAATGTGAATTCACTAACCTACCTGGTACCATTTACAGTGGAACAGCCATTGACTTGGTTTACTTCTGCAAACGCTAAAGTTCCACTGTGTAGAGAATGTAATGTTACTGAAAGTAACTTCTGGAGAATAGGTAGCACACTCATAAAATTAGTTGCAGTCAACTCTAAATTATATGGATAGTGTGATAACAATGTTTAGATCATGTCAGCACATAGTAGATATCAGCAAAATTGAACAGTACACTCCATTCAGTTGAATGCATTACTTTCTATTCAATGCATGCTGTGGTAAGGATGTGTACATAACTGCTCTGGGTGGTTTGGAACTGTATAGATTTTGCAAGTAGAGTGCTCAGTGCCATGGAATACTCCAATGCAATGTGAATTCACTAACCTACTTGGTACCATTTACAGTGGAACAGCCATTGACTTGGATTTCTTCTGCAAAGGCTAAAGTTCCACTGTGTAGAGAAGGTAATGTTACTGAAAGTAACTTCTGCTGCATAGGTAGCACACTCATAAAATTGGTTGCAGAGAACTCGAAATCATATGGATAGTGTGATAACAATATTTAGATCATGTCAGCACATAGTAGTTATCAGCAAAATTGAACTGTACACTCCATTGAGTTGAATGCATTACTTTCTATTCAATTCATTCTGTGGTAAGGTTGTGTACATAACTACTCTGGGTGGTTTGGAACTGTACAGATATTGCATGTAGAGTGCTCAGTGCCATGGAATACTCCAATGGAAGCTGAATTCAGTAACCTACTTGGTACCATTTACAGTGGAACAGCCATTGACTTGGATTTCTTCTGCAAAGGATAAAGTTCCACTGTGTAGAAAAGGTAATGTTACTGAAAGTAACTTCTGCTGCATAGGTAGCACACTCATAAAATTGGTTGCAGACAACTCTAAATCATATGGATAGTGTGATAACAATGTTTAGATCATGTTAGCACATAGTAGGTATCAGCAAAATTGAACTATACACTCCATTCACTTGAATGCATTACTTTCTATTCAATGCATTCTGTGGTAAGGTTGTGTACATAACTGCTCTGGGTTGTTTGGAACTGTATAGATTTTGCATGTAGAGTGCTCAGTGCCATGGAATACTCCAATGCAATCTGAATTCACTAACCTACCTGGTACCATTTACAGTGGAACAGCCATTGACTTGGTTTACTTCTGCAAACGCTAAAGTTCCACTGTGTAGAGAATGTAATGTTACTGAAAGTAACTTCTGGTGAATAGGTAGCACACTCATAAAATTAGTTGCAGTCAACTCTAAATCATATGGATAGTGTGATAACAATGTTTAGATCATGTCAGCACATAGTAGTTATCAGCAAAATTGAACAGTACACTCCATTCAGTTGAATGCATTACTTTCTATTCAATTCATTCTGTGGTAAGGTTGTGTACATAACTACTCTGGGTGGTTTGGAACTGTACAGATATTGCATGTACAGTGCTCAGTGCCATGGAATACTCCAATGCAAGCTGAATTCAGTAACCTACTTGGTACCATTTACAGTGGAACAGCCATTGACTTGGATTTCTTCTGCAAAGGCTAAAGTTCCACTGTGTAGAGAACGTAATGTTACTGAAAGTAACTTCTGCTGCATAGGTAGCACACTCATAAAATTGGTTGCAGACAACTCTAAATCATATGGTTAGTGCGCTAACAATGTTTAGATCATGTTAGCACATAGTAGGTATCAGCAAAATTGAACTATACACTCCATTCAGTTGAATGCATTACTTTCTATTCAATGCATTCTGCGGTAAGGTTGTGTACATAACTGCTCTGGGTTGTTTGGAACTGTATAGATTTTGCATGTAGAGTGCTCAGTGCCATGGAATACTCCAATGCAATGTGAATTCACTAACCTACCTGGTACCATTTACAGTGGAACAGCCATTGACTTGGTTTACTTCTGCAAACGCTAAAGTTCCACTGTGTAGAGAATGTAATGTTACTGAAAGTAACTTCTGGAGAATAGGTAGCACACTCATAAAATTAGTTGCAGTCAACTCTAAATTATATGGATAGTGTGATAACAATGTTTAGATCATGTCAGCACATAGTAGATATCAGCAAAATTGAACAGTACACTCCATTCAGTTGAATGCATTACTTTCTATTCAATGCATTCTGTGGTAAGGATGTGTACATAACTGCTCTGGGTGGTTTGGAACTGTATAGATTTTGCAAGTAGAGTGCTCAGTGCCATGGAATACTCCAATGCAATGTGAATTCACTAACCTACTTGGTACCATTTACAGTGGAACAGCCATTGACTTGGATTTCTTCTGCAAAGGCTAAAGTTCCACTGTGTAGAGAAGGTAATGTTACTGAAAGTAACTTCTGCTGCATAGGTAGCACACTCATAAAATTGGTTGCAGAGAACTCGAAATCATATGGATAGTGTGATAACAATATTTAGATCATGTCAGCACATAGTAGTTATCAGCAAAATTGAACTGTACACTCCATTGAGTTGAATGCATTACTTTCTATTCAATTCATTCTGTGGTAAGGTTGTGTACATAACTACTCTGGGTGGTTTGGAACTGTACAGATATTGCATGTAGAGTGCTCAGTGCCATGGAATACTCCAATGCAAGCTGAATTCAGTAACCTACTTGGTACCATTTACAGTGGAACAGCCATTGACTTGGATTTCTTCTGCAAAGGCTAAAGTTCCACTGTGTAGAAAAGGTAATGTTACTGAAAGTAACTTCTGCTGCATAGGTAGCACACTCATAAAATTGGTTGCAGACAACTCTAAATCATATGGATAGTGTGATAACAATGTTTAGATCATGTTAGCACATAGTAGGTATCAGCAAAATTGAACTATACACTCCATTCACTTGAATGCATTACTTTCTATTCAATGCATTCTGTGGTAAGGTTGTGTACATAACTGCTCTGGGTTGTTTGGAACTGTATAGATTTTGCATGTAGAGTGCTCAGTGCCATGGAATACTCCAATGCAATCTGAATTCACTAACCTACCTGGTACCATTTACAGTGGAACAGCCATTGACTTGGTTTACTTCTGCAAACGCTAAAGTTCCACTGTGTAGAGAATGTAATGTTACTGAAAGTAACTTCTGGTGAATAGGTAGCACACTCATAAAATTAGTTGCAGTCAACTCTAAATCATATGGATAGTGTGATAACAATGTTTAGATCATGTCAGCACATAGTAGTTATCAGCAAAATTGAACAGTACCCTGCATTCAGTTGAATGCATTACTTTCTATTCAATTCATTCTGTGGTAAGGTTGTGTACATAACTACTCTGGGTGGTTTGGAACTGTACAGATATTGCATGTACAGTGCTCAGTGCCATGGAATACTCCAATGCAAGCTGAATTCAGTAACCTACTTGGTACCATTTACAGTGGAACAGCCATTGACTTGGATTTCTTCTGCAAAGGCTAAAGTTCCACTGTGTAGAGAAGGTAATGTTACTGAAAGTAACTTCTGCTGCATAGGTAGCACACTCATAAAATTGGTTGCAGACAACTCTAAATCATATGGATAGTGTGATAACAATGTTTAGATCATGTCAGCACATAGTAGATATCAGCAAAATTGAACAGTACACTCCATTCAGTTGAATGCATTACTTTCTATTCAATGCATTCTGTGGTAAGGATGTGTACATAACTGCTCTGGGTGGTTTGGAACTGTATAGATTTTGCAAGTAGAGTGCTCAGTGCCATGGAATACTCCAATGCAATGTGAATTCACTAACCTACTTGGTACCATTTACAGTGGAACAGCCATTGACTTGGATTTCTTCTGCAAAGGCTAAAGTTCCACTGTGTAGAGAAGGTAATGTTACTGAAAGTAACTTCTGCTGCATAGGTAGCACACTCATAAAATTGGTTGCAGAGAACTCGAAATCATATGGATAGTGTGATAACAATATTTAGATCATGTCAGCACATAGTAGTTATCAGCAAAATTGAACTGTACACTCCATTGAGTTGAATGCATTACTTTCTATTCAATTCATTCTGTGGTAAGGTTGTGTACATAACTACTCTGGGTGGTTTGGAACTGTACAGATATTGCATGTAGAGTGCTCAGTGCCATGGAATACTCCAATGCAAGCTGAATTCAGTAACCTACTTGGTACCATTTACAGTGGAACAGCCATTGACTTGGATTTCTTCTGCAAAGGCTAAAGTTCCACTGTGTAGAAAAGGTAATGTTACTGAAAGTAACTTCTGCTGCATAGGTAGCACACTCATAAAATTGGTTGCAGACAACTCTAAATCATATGGATAGTGTGATAACAATGTTTAGATCATGTTAGCACATAGTAGGTATCAGCAAAATTGAACTATACACTCCATTCACTTGAATGCATTACTTTCTATTCAATGCATTCTGTGGTAAGGTTGTGTACATAACTGCTCTGGGTTGTTTGGAACTGTATAGATTTTGCATGTAGAGTGCTCAGTGCCATGGAATACTCCAATGCAATCTGAATTCACTAACCTACCTGGTACCATTTACAGTGGAACAGCCATTGACTTGGTTTACTTCTGCAAACGCTAAAGTTCCACTGTGTAGAGAATGTAATGTTACTGAAAGTAACTTCTGGTGAATAGGTAGCACACTCATAAAATTAGTTGCAGTCAACTCTAAATCATATGGATAGTGTGATAACAATGTTTAGATCATGTCAGCACATAGTAGTTATCAGCAAAATTGAACAGTACCCTGCATTCAGTTGAATGCATTACTTTCTATTCAATTCATTCTGTGGTAAGGTTGTGTACATAACTACTCTGGGTGGTTTGGAACTGTACAGATATTGCATGTAGAGTGCTCAGTGCCATGGAATACTCCAATGCAAGCTGAATTCAGTAACCTACTTGGTACCATTTACAGTGGAACAGCCATTGACTTGGATTTCTTCTGCAAAGGCTAAAGTTCCACTGTGTAGAGAAGGTAATGTTACTGAAAGTAACTTCTGCTGCATAGGTAGCACACTCATAAAATTGGTTGCAGACAACTCTAAATCATATGGATAGTGTGATAACAATGTTTAGATCATGTCAGCACATAGTAGGTATCAGCAAAATTGAACTGTACACTCCATTCACTTGAATGCATTACTTTCTATTCAATGCATTCTGTGGTAAGGTTGTGTACATAACTGCTCTGAGTGGTTTGGAACTGTATAGATTTTGCATGTAGAGTGCTCAGTGCCATGGAATACTCCAATGCAAGCTGAATTCAGTAACCTACTTGGTACCATTTACAGTGGAACAGCCATTGACTTGGTTTACTTCTGCAAACGCTAAAGTTCCACTGTGTAGAGAATGTAATGTTACTGAAAGTAACTTCTGGTGAATAGGTAGCACACTCATAAAATTAGTTGCAGTCAACTCTAAATCATATGGATAGTGTGATAACAATGTTTAGATCATGTCAGCACATAGTAGTTATCAGCAAAATTGAACAGTACCCTGCATTCAGTTGAATGCATTACTTTCTATTCAATTCATTCTGTGGTAAGGTTGTGTACATAACTACTCTGGGTGGTTTGGAACTGTACAGATATTGCATGTACAGTGCTCAGTGCCATGGAATACTCCAATGCAAGCTGAATTCAGTAACCTACTTGGTACCATTTACAGTGGAACAGCCATTGACTTGGATTTCTTCTGCAAAGGCTAAAGTTCCACTGTGTAGAGAAGGTAATGTTACTGAAAGTAACTTCTGCTGCATAGGTAGCACACTCATAAAATTGGTTGCAGACAACTCTAAATCATATGGATAGTGTGATAACAATGTTTAGATCATGTCAGCACATAGTAGATATCAGCAAAATTGAACAGTACACTCCATTCAGTTGAATGCATTACTTTCTATTCAATGCATTCTGTGGTAAGGATGTGTACATAACTGCTCTGGGTGGTTTGGAACTGTATAGATTTTGCAAGTAGAGTGCTCAGTGCCATGGAATACTCCAATGCAATGTGAATTCACTAACCTACTTGGTACCATTTACAGTGGAACAGCCATTGACTTGGATTTCTTCTGCAAAGGCTAAAGTTCCACTGTGTAGAGAAGGTAATGTTACTGAAAGTAACTTCTGCTGCATAGGTAGCACACTCATAAAATTGGTTGCAGAGAACTCGAAATCATATGGATAGTGTGATAACAATATTTAGATCATGTCAGCACATAGTAGTTATCAGCAAAATTGAACTGTACACTCCATTGAGTTGAATGCATTACTTTCTATTCAATTCATTCTGTGGTAAGGTTGTGTACATAACTACTCTGGGTGGTTTGGAACTGTACAGATATTGCATGTAGAGTGCTCAGTGCCATGGAATACTCCAATGCAAGCTGAATTCAGTAACCTTCTTGGTACCATTTACAGTGGAACAGCCATTGACTTGGATTTCTTCTGCAAAGGCTAAAGTTCCACTGTGTAGAAAAGGTAATGTTACTGAAAGTAACTTCTGCTGCATAGGTAGCACACTCATAAAATTGGTTGCAGACAACTCTAAATCATATGGATAGTGTGATAACAATGTTTAGATCATGTTAGCACATAGTAGGTATCAGCAAAATTGAACTATACACTCCATTCACTTGAATGCATTACTTTCTATTCAATGCATTCTGTGGTAAGGTTGTGTACATAACTGCTCTGGGTTGTTTGGAACTGTATAGATTTTGCATGTAGAGTGCTCAGTGCCATGGAATACTCCAATGCAATCTGAATTCACTAACCTACCTGGTACCATTTACAGTGGAACAGCCATTGACTTGGTTTACTTCTGCAAACGCTAAAGTTCCACTGTGTAGAGAATGTAATGTTACTGAAAGTAACTTCTGGTGAATAGGTAGCACACTCATAAAATTAGTTGCAGTCAACTCTAAATCATATGGATAGTGTGATAACAATGTTTAGATCATGTCAGCACATAGTAGTTATCAGCAAAATTGAACAGTACCCTGCATTCAGTTGAATGCATTACTTTCTATTCAATTCATTCTGTGGTAAGGTTGTGTACATAACTACTCTGGGTGGTTTGGAACTGTACAGATATTGCATGTAGAGTGCTCAGTGCCATGGAATACTCCAATGCAAGCTGAATTCAGTAACCTACTTGGTACCATTTACAGTGGAACAGCCATTGACTTGGATTTCTTCTGCAAAGGCTAAAGTTCCACTGTGTAGAGAAGGTAATGTTACTGAAAGTAACTTCTGCTGCATAGGTAGCACACTCATAAAATTGGTTGCAGACAACTCTAAATCATATGGATAGTGTGATAACAATGTTTAGATCATGTCAGCACATAGTAGGTATCAGCAAAATTGAACTGTACACTCCATTCACTTGAATGCATTACTTTCTATTCAATGCATTCTGTGGTAAGGTTGTGTACATAACTGCTCTGAGTGGTTTGGAACTGTATAGATTTTGCATGTAGAGTGCTCAGTGCCATGGAATACTCCAATGCAAGCTGAATTCAGTAACCTACTTGGTACCATTTACAGTGGAACAGCCATTGACTTGGTTTACTTCTGCAAACGCTAAAGTTCCACTGTGTAGAGAATGTAATGTTACTGAAAGTAACTTCTGGTGAATAGGTAGCACACTCATAAAATTAGTTGCAGTCAACTCTAAATCATATGGATAGTGTGATAACAATGTTTAGATCATGTCAGCACATAGTAGATATCAGCAAAATTGAACAGTACACTCCATTCAGTTGAATGCATTACTTTCTATTCAATGCATTCTGTGGTAAGGATGTGTACATAACTGCTCTGGGTGGTTTGGAACTGTATAGATTTTGCAAGTAGAGTGCTCAGTGCCATGGAATACTCCAATGCAATGTGAATTCACTAACCTACTTGGTACCATTTACAGTGGAACAGCCATTGACTTGGATTTCTTCTGCAAAGGCTAAAGTTCCACTGTGTAGAGAAGGTAATGTTACTGAAAGTAACTTCTGCTGCATAGGTAGCACACTCATAAAATTGGTTGCAGAGAACTCGAAATCATATGGATAGTGTGATAACAATATTTAGATCATGTCAGCACATAGTAGTTATCAGCAAAATTGAACTGTACACTCCATTGAGTTGAATGCATTACTTTCTATTCAATTCATTCTGTGGTAAGGTTGTGTACATAACTACTCTGGGTGGTTTGGAACTGTACAGATATTGCATGTAGAGTGCTCAGTGCCATGGAATACTCCAATGCAAGCTGAATTCAGTAACCTACTTGGTACCATTTACAGTGGAACAGCCATTGACTTGGATTTCTTCTGCAAAGGCTAAAGTTCCACTGTGTAGAAAAGGTAATGTTACTGAAAGTAACTTCTGCTGCATAGGTAGCACACTCATAAAATTGGTTGCAGACAACTCTAAATCATATGGATAGTGTGATAACAATGTTTAGATCATGTTAGCACATAGTAGGTATCAGCAAAATTGAACTATACACTCCATTCACTTGAATGCATTACTTTCTATTCAATGCATTCTGTGGTAAGGTTGTGTACATAACTGCTCTGGGTTGTTTGGAACTGTATAGATTTTGCATGTAGAGTGCTCAGTGCCATGGAATACTCCAATGCAATCTGAATTCACTAACCTACCTGGTACCATTTACAGTGGAACAGCCATTGACTTGGTTTACTTCTGCAAACGCTAAAGTTCCACTGTGTAGAGAATGTAATGTTACTGAAAGTAACTTCTGGTGAATAGGTAGCACACTCATAAAATTAGTTGCAGTCAACTCTAAATCATATGGATAGTGTGATAACAATGTTTAGATCATGTCAGCACATAGTAGTTATCAGCAAAATTGAACAGTACCCTGCATTCAGTTGAATGCATTACTTTCTATTCAATTCATTCTGTGGTAACGTTGTGTACATAACTACTCTGGGTGGTTTGGAACTGTACAGATATTGCATGTAGAGTGCTCAGTGCCATGGAATACTCCACTGCAAGCTGAATTCAGTAACCTACTTGGTACCATTTACAGTGGAACAGCCATTGACTTGGATTTCTTCTGCAAAGGCTAAAGTTCCACTGTGTAGAGAAGGTAATGTTACTGAAAGTAACTTCTGCTGCATAGGTAGCACACTCATAAAATTGGTTGCAGACAACTCTAAATCATATGGATAGTGTGATAACAATGTTTAGATCATGTCAGCACATAGTAGGTATCAGCAAAATTGAACTGTACACTCCTTTCACTTGAATGCATTACTTTCTGTTCAATGCATTCTGTGGTAAGGTTGTGTACATAACTGCTCTGAGTGGTTTGGAACTGTATAGATTTTGCATGTAGAGTGCTCAGTGCCATGGAATACTCCAATGCAAGCTGAATTCAGTAACCTACTTGGTACCATTTACAGTGGAACAGCCATTGACTTGGATTTCTTCTGCAAAGTCTAAAGTTCCACTGTGTAGAGAAGGTAATGTTACTGAAAGTAACTTCTGCTGCATAGGTAGCACACTCATAAAATTGGTTGCAGACAACTCTAAACCATATGGTTAGTGCGCTAACAATGTTTAGATCATGTTAGCACATAGTAGGTATCAGCAAAATTGAACTATACACTCCATTCAGTTGAATGCTTTACTTTCTATTCAATGCATTCTGTGGTAAGGTTGTGTACATAACTGCTCTGGGTGGTTTGGAACTGTATAGATTTTGCATGTAGAGTGCTCAGTGCCATGGAATACTCCAATGCAAGCTGAATTCAGTAACCTACGTGGTACCATTTACAGTGGAACAGCCATTGACTTGGTTTACTTCTACAAAGGCTAAAGTTCCACTGTGTAGAGAAGGTAATGTTACTGAAAGTAACTTCTGCTGCATAGGTAGCACACTCATAAAATTGGTTGCAGAGAACTCGAAATCATATGGATAGTGTGATAACAATATTTAGATCATGTCAGCACATAGTAGTTATCAGCAAAATTGAACTGTACACTCCATTGAGTTGAATGCATTACTTTCTATTCAATTCATTCTGTGGTAAGGTTGTGAACATAACTACTCTGGGTGGTTTGGAACTGTACAGATAATGCATGTAGAGTGCTCAGTGCCATGGAATACTCCAATGGAAGCTGAATTCAGTAACCTACTTGGTACCTTTTACACTGGAACAGCCATTGACTTGGTTTACTTCTACAAAGGCTAAAGTTCCACTGTGTAGAGAAGATAATGTTACTGAAAGTAACTTCTGCTGCATAGGTAGCACACTGATAAAATTGTTTGCAGACAACTCTAAATCATATGGATAGTGTGATAACAATGTTTAGATCATGTCAGCACATAGTAGGTATCAGCAAAATTGAACTGTACACTCCATTCACTTGAATGCATTACTTTCTATTCAATGCATTCTGTGGTAAGGTTGTGTACATAACTGCTCTGAGTGGTTTGGAACTGTATAGATTTTGCATGTAGAGTGCTCAGTGCCATGGAATACTCCAATGCAATGTGAATTCACTAAACTACCTGGTACCATTTACAGTGGAACAGCCATTGACTTGGTTTACTTCTGCAAACGCTAAAGTTCCACTGTGTAGAGAATGTAATGTTACTGAAAGTAACTTCTGGAGAATAGGTAGCACACTCATAAAATTAGTTGCAGTGAACTCTAAATTATATGGATAGCGTGATAACAATGTTTAGATCATGTCAGCACATAGTAGTTATCAGCAAAATTGAACAGTACACTCCATTCAGTTGAATGCATTACTTTCTATTCAATTCATTCTGTGGTAAGGTTGTGTACATAACTACTCTGGGTGGTTTGGAACTGTACAGATATTGCATGTAGAGTGCTCAGTGCCATGGAATACTCCAATGCAAGCTGAATTCAGTAACCTACTTGGTACCATTTACAGTGGAACAGCCATTGACTTGGATTTCTTCTGCAAAGGCTAAAGTTCCACTGTGTAGAGAAGGTAATGTTACTGAAAGTAACTTCTGCTGCATAGGTAGCACACTCATAAAATTGGTTGCAGACAACTCTAAATCATATGGTTAGTGCGCTAACAATGTTTAGATCATGTTAGCACATAGTAGGTATCAGCAAAATTGAACTATACACTCCATTCAGTTGAATGCATTACTTTCTATTCAATGCATTCTGCGGTAAGGTTGTGTACATAACTGCTCTGGGTTGTTTGGAACTGTATAGATTTTGCATGTAGAGTGCTCAGTGCCATGGAATACTCCAATGCAATGTGAATTCACTAACCTACCTGGTACCATTTACAGTGGAACAGCCATTGACTTGGTTTACTTCTGCAAACGCTAAAGTTCCACTGTGTAGAGAATGTAATGTTACTGAAAGTAACTTCTGGTGAATAGGTAGCACACTCATAAAATTAGTTGCAGTCAACTCTAAATCATATGGATAGTGTGATAACAATGTTTAGATCATGTCAGCACATAGTAGTTATCAGCAAAATTGAACAGTACCCTGCATTCAGTTGAATGCATTACTTTCTATTCAATTCATTCTGTGGTAAGGTTGTGTACATAACTACTCTGGGTGGTTTGGAACTGTACAGATATTGCATGTAGAGTGCTCAGTGCCATGGAATACTCCAATGCAAGCTGAATTCAGTAACCTACTTGGTACCATTTACAGTGGAACGGCCATTGACTTGGTTTACTTCTGCAAACGCTAAAGTTCCACTGTGTAGAGAATGTAATGTTACTGAAAGTAACTTCTGGTGAATAGGTAGCACACTCATAAAATTAGTTGCAGTCAACTCTAAATCATATGGATAGTGTGATAACAATGTTTAGATCATGTCAGCACATAGTAGTTATCAGCAAAATTGAACAGTACCCTGCATTCAGTTGAATGCATTACTTTCTATTCAATTCATTCTGTGGTAAGGTTGTGTACATAACTACTCTGGGTGGTTTGGAACTGTACAGATATTGCATGTAGAGTGCTCAGTGCCATGGAATACTCCAATGCAAGCTGAATTCAGTAACCTACTTGGTACCATTTACGGTGGAACAGCCATTGACTTGGATTTCTTCTGCAAAGGCTAAAGTTCCACTGTGTAGAGAAGGTAATGTTACTGAAAGTAACTTCTGCTGCATAGGTAGCACACTCATAAAATTGGTTGCAGACAACTCTAAATCATATGGATAGTGTGATAACAATGTTTAGATCATGTCAGCACATAGTAGGTATCAGCAAAATTGAACTGTACACTCCATTCACTTGAATGCATTACTTTCTATTCAATGCATTCTGTGGTAAGTTTGTGTACATAACTGCTCTGGGTGGTTTGGAACTGTATAGATTTTGCATGTAGAGTGCTCAGTGCCATGGAATACTCCAATGCAATGTGAATTCACTAACCTACCTGGTACCATTTACAGTGGAACAGCCATTGACTTGGTTTACTTCTGCAAACGCTAAAGATCCACTGTGTAGAGAATGTAATGTTACTGAAAGTAACCTGGAGAATAGGTAGCACACTCATAAAATTAGTTGCAGTCAACTCTAAATTATATGGATAGTGTGATAACAATGTTTAGATCATGTCAGCACATAGTAGTTATCAGCAAAATTGAACAGTACACTCCATTCAGTTGAATGCATTACTTTCTATTCAATTCATTCTGTGGTAAGGTTGTGTACATAACTACTGTGGGTGGTTTGGAACTGTACAGATATTGCATGTAGAGTGCTCAGTGCCATGGAATACTCCAATGCAAGCTGAATTCAGTAACCTACTTGGTACCATTTACAGGGGAACAGCCATTGACTTGGTTTACTTCTACAAAGGCTAAAGTTCCACTGTGTAGAGAAGGTAATGTTACTGAAAGTAACTTCTGCTGCATAGGTAGCACACTCATAAAATTGGTTGCAGAGAACTCGAAATCATATGGATAGTGTGATAACAATATTTAGATCATGTCAGCACATAGTAGTTATCAGCAAAATTGAACTGTACACTCCATTGAGTTGAATGCATTACTTTCTATTCAATTCATTCTGTGGTAAGGTTGTGAACATAACTACTCTGGGTGGTTTGGAACTGTACAGATAATGCATGTAGAGTGCTCAGTGCCATGGAATACTCCAATGCAAGCTGAATTCAGTAACCTACTTGGTACCATTTACAGTGGAACAGCCATTGACTTGGTTTACTTCTGCAAACGCTAAAGTTCCACTGTGTAGAGAATGTAATGTTACTGAAAGTAACTTATGGAGAATAGGTAGCACACTCATAAAATTAGTTGCAGTCAACTCTAAATTATATGGATAGTGTGATAACAATGTTTAGATCATGTCAGCACATAGTTGTTATCAGCAAAATTGAACAGTACACTCCATTCAGTTGAATGCATTACTTTCTATTCAATTCATTCTGTGGTAAGGTTGTGTACATAACTGCTCTGGGTGGTTTGGAACTGTATAGATTTTGCATGTAGAGTGCTCAGTGCCATGGAATACTCCAATGCAATGTGAATTCACTAACCTACCTGGTACCATTTACAGTGGAACAGCCATTGACTTGGTTTACTTCTGCAAACGCTAAAGATCCACTGTGTAGAGAATGTAATGTTACTGAAAGTAACCTGGAGAATTGGTAGCACACTCATAAAATTAGTTGCAGTCAACTCTAAATTATATGGATAGTGTGATAACAATGTTTAGATCATGTCAGCACATAGTAGTTATCAGCAAAATTGAACAGTACACTCCATTCAGTTGAATGCATTACTTTCTATTCAATTCATTCTGTGGTAAGGTTGTGTACATAACTACTGTGGGTGGTTTGGAACTGTACAGATATTGCATGTAGAGTGCTCAGTGCCATGGAATACTCCAATGCAAGCTGAATTCAGTAACCTACTTGGTACCATTTACAGTGGAACAGCCATTGACTTGGTTTACTTCTACAAAGGCTAAAGTTCCACTGTGTAGAGAAGGTAATGTTACTGAAAGTAACTTCTGCTGCATAGGTAGCACACTCATAAAATTGGTTGCAGAGAACTCGAAATCATATGGATAGTGTGATAACAATATTTAGATCATGTCAGCACATAGTAGTTATCAGCAAAATTGAACTGTACACTCCATTGAGTTGAATGCATTACTTTCTATTCAATTCATTCTGTGGTAAGGTTGTGAACATAACTACTCTGGGTGGTTTGGAACTGTACAGATAATGCATGTAGAGTGCTCAGTGCCATGGAATACTCCAATGCAAGCTGAATTCAGTAACCTACTTGGTACCATTTACAGTGGAACAGCCATTGACTTGGTTTACTTCTGCAAACGCTAAAGTTCCACTGTGTAGAGAATGTAATGTTACTGAAAGTAACTTCTTGAGAATAGGTAGCACACTCATAAAATTAGTTGCAGTCAACTCTAAATTATATGGATAGTGTGATAACAATGTTTAGATCATGTCAGCACATAGTAGTTATCAGCAAAATTGAACAGTACACTCCATTCAGTTGAATGCATTACTTTCTATTCAATTCATTCTGTGGTAAGGTTGTGTACATAACTGCTCTGGGTGGTTTGGAACTGTATAGATTTTGCATGTAGAGTGCTCAGTGCCATGGAATACTCCAATGCAATGTGAATTCACTAACCTACTTGGTACCATTTACAGTGGAACAGCCATTGACTTGGATTTCTTCTGCAAAGGCTAAAGTTCCACTGTGTAGAGAAGGTAATGTTACTGAAAGTAACTTCTGCTGCATAGGTAGCACACTCATAAAATTGGTTGCAGACAACTCTAAATCATATGGTTAGTGCGCTAACAATGTTTAGATCATGTTAGCACATAGTAGGTATCAGCAAAATTGAACTATACACTCCATTCAGTTGAATGCATTACTTTCTATTCAATGCATTCTGTGGTAAGGTTGTGTACATAACTGCTCTGGGTGGTTTGGAACTGTATAGATTTTGCATGTAGAGTGCTCAGTGCCATGGAATACTCCAATGCAAGCTGAATTCAGTAACCTACTTGGTACCTTTTACACTGGAACAGCCATTGACTTGGTTTACTTCTACAAAGGCTAAAGTTCCACTGTGTAGAGAAGATAATGTTACTGAAAGTAACTTCTGCTGCATAGGTAGCACACTGATAAAATTGTTTGCAGACAACTCTAAATCATATGGATAGTGTGATAACAATGTTTAGATCATGTCAGCACATAGTAGGTATCAGCAAAATTGAACTGTACACTCCATTCACTTGAATGCATTACTTTCTATTCAATGCATTCTGTGGTAAGGTTGTGTACATAACTGCTCTGAGTGGTTTGGAACTGTATAGATTTTGCATGTAGAGTGCTCAGTGCCATGGAATACTCCAATGCAATGTGAATTCACTAAACTACCTGGTACCATTTACAGTGGAACAGCCATTGACTTGGTTTACTTCTGCAAACGCTAAAGTTCCACTGTGTAGAGAATGTAATGTTACTGAAAGTAACTTCTGGAGAATAGGTAGCACACTCATAAAATTAGTTGCAGTGAACTCTAAATTATATGGATAGTGTGATAACAATGTTTAGATCATGTCAGCACATAGTAGTTATCAGCAAAATTGAACAGTACACTCCATTCAGTTGAATGCATTACTTTCTATTCAATTCATTCTGTGGTAAGGTTGTGTACATAACTACTCTGGGTGGTTTGGAACTGTACAGATATTGCATGTAGAGTGCTCAGTGCCATGGAATACTCCAATGCAAGCTGAATTCAGTAACCTACTTGGTACCATTTACAGTGGAACAGCCATTGACTTGGATTTCTTCTGCAAAGGCTAAAGTTCCACTGTGTAGAGAAGGTAATGTTACTGAAAGTAACTTCTGCTGCATAGGTAGCACACTCATAAAATTGGTTGCAGACAACTCTAAATCATATGGTTAGTGCGCTAACAATGTTTAGATCATGTTAGCACATAGTAGGTATCAGCAAAATTGAACTATACACTCAATTCAGTTGAATGCATTACTTTCTATTCAATGCATTCTGCGGTAAGGTTGTGTACATAACTGCTCTGGGTTGTTTGGAACTGTATAGATTTTGCATGTAGAGTGCTCAGTGCCATGGAATACTCCAATGCAATGTGAATTCACTAACCTACCTGGTACCATTTACAGTGGAACAGCCATTGACTTGGTTTACTTCTGCAAACGCTAAAGTTCCACTGTGTAGAGAATGTAATGTTACTGAAAGTAACTTCTGGTGAATAGGTAGCACACTCATAAAATTAGTTGCAGTCAACTCTAAATCATATGGATAGTGTGATAACAATGTTTAGATCATGTCAGCACATAGTAGTTATCAGCAAAATTGAATAGTACCCTGCATTCAGTTGAATGCATTACTTTCTATTCAATTCATTCTGTGGTAAGGTTGTGTACATAACTACTCTGGGTGGTTTGGAACTGTACAGATATTGCATGTAGAGTGCTCAGTGCCATGGAATACTCCAATGCAAGCTGAATTCAGTAACCTACTTGGTACCATTTACGGTGGAACAGCCATTGACTTGGATTTCTTCTGCAAAGGCTAAAGTTCCACTGTGTAGAGAAGGTAATGTTACTGAAAGTAACTTCTGCTGCATAGGTAGCACACTCATAAAATTGGTTGCAGACAACTCTAAATCATATGGATAGTGTGATAACAATGTTTAGATCATGTCAGCACATAGTAGGTATCAGCAAAATTGAACTGTACACTCCATTCACTTGAATGCATTACTTTCTATTCAATGCATTCTGTGGTAAGTTTGTGTACATAACTGCTCTGGGTGGTTTGGAACTGTATAGATTTTGCATGTAGAGTGCTCAGTGCCATGGAATACTCCAATGCAATGTGAATTCACTAACCTACCTGGTACCATTTACAGTGGAACAGCCATTGACTTGGTTTACTTCTGCAAACGCTAAAGATCCACTGTGTAGAGAATGTAATGTTACTGAAAGTAACCTGGAGAATAGGTAGCACACTCATAAAATTAGTTGCAGTCAACTCTAAATTATATGGATAGTGTGATAACAATGTTTAGATCATGTCAGCACATAGTAGTTATCAGCAAAATTGAACAGTACACTCCATTCAGTTGAATGCATTACTTTCTATTCAATTCATTCTGTGGTAAGGTTGTGTACATAACTACTGTGGGTGGTTTGGAACTGTACAGATATTGCATGTAGAGTGCTAAGTGCCATGGAATACTCCAATGCAAGCTGAATTCAGTAACCTACTTGGTACCATTTACAGTGGAACAGCCATTGACTTGGTTTACTTCTACAAAGGCTAAAGTTCCACTGTGTAGAGAAGGTAATGTTACTGAAAGTAACTTCTGCTGCATAGGTAGCACACTCATAAAATTGGTTGCAGAGAACTCGAAATCATATGGATAGTGTGATAACAATATTTAGATCATGTCAGCACATAGTAGTTATCAGCAAAATTGAACTGTACACTCCATTGAGTTGAATGCATTACTTTCTATTCAATTCATTCTGTGGTAAGGTTGTGAACATAACTACTCTGGGTGGTTTGGAACTGTACAGATAATGCATGTAGAGTGCTCAGTGCCATGGAATACTCCAATGCAAGCTGAATTCAGTAACCTACTTGGTACCATTTACAGTGGAACAGCCATTGACTTGGTTTACTTCTGCAAACGCTAAAGTTCCACTGTGTAGAGAATGTAATGTTACTGAAAGTAACTTATGGAGAATAGGTAGCACACTCATAAAATTAGTTGCAGTCAACTCTAAATTATATGGATAGTGTGATAACAATGTTTAGATCATGTCAGCACATAGTAGTTATCAGCAAAATTGAACAGTACACTCCATTCAGTTGAATGCATTACTTTCTATTCAATTCATTCTGTGGTAAGGTTGTGTACATAACTGCTCTGGGTGGTTTGGAACTGTATAGATTTTGCATGTAGAGTGCTCAGTGCCATGGAATACTCCAATGCAATGTGAATTCACTAACCTACCTGGTACCATTTACAGTGGAACAGCCATTGACTTGGTTTACTTCTCCAAACGCTAAAGATCCACTGTGTAGAGAATGTAATGTTACTGAAAGTAACCTGGAGAATTGGTAGCACACTCATAAAATTAGTTGCAGTCAACTCTAAATTATATGGATAGTGTGATAACAATGTTTAGATCATGTCAGCACATAGTAGTTATCAGCAAAATTGAACAGTACACTCCATTCAGTTGAATGCATTACTTTCTATTCAATTCATTCTGTGGTAAGGTTGTGTACATAACTACTGTGGGTGGTTTGGAACTGTACAGATATTGCATGTAGAGTGCTCAGTGCCATGGAATACTCCAATGCAAGCTGAATTCAGTAACCTACTTGGTACCATTTACAGTGGAACAGCCATTGACTTGGTTTACTTCTACAAAGGCTAAAGTTCCACTGTGTAGAGAAGGTAATGTTACTGAAAGTAACTTCTGCTGCATAGGTAGCACACTCATAAAATTGGTTGCAGAGAACTCGAAATCATATGGATAGTGTGATAACAATATTTAGATCATGTCAGCACATAGTAGTTATCAGCAAAATTGAACTGTACACTCCATTGAGTTGAATGCATTACTTTCTATTCAATTCATTCTGTGGTAAGGTTGTGAACATAACTACTCTGGGTGGTTTGGAACTGTACAGATAATGCATGTAGAGTGCTCAGTGCCATGGAATACTCCAATGCAAGCTGAATTCAGTAACCTACTTGGTACCATTTACAGTGGAACAGCCATTGACTTGGTTTACTTCTGCAAACGCTAAAGTTCCACTGTGTAGAGAATGTAATGTTACTGAAAGTAACTTCTTGAGAATAGGTAGCACACTCATAAAATTAGTTGCAGTCAACTCTAAATTATATGGATAGTGTGATAACAATGTTTAGATCATGTCAGCACATAGTAGTTATCAGCAAAATTGAACAGTACACTCCATTCAGTTGAATGCATTACTTTCTATTCAATTCATTCTGTGGTAAGGTTGTGTACATAACTGCTCTGGGTGGTTTGGAACTGTATAGATTTTGCATGTAGAGTGCTCAGTGCCATGGAATACTGCAATGCAATGTGAATTCACTAACCTACTTGGTACCATTTACAGTGGAACAGCCATTGACTTGGATTTCTTCTGCAAAGGCTAAAGTTCCACTGTGTAGAGAATGTAATGTTACTGAAAGTAACCTGGAGAATAGGTAGCACACTCATAAAATTAGTTGCAGTCAACTCTAAATTATATGGATAGTGTGATAACAATGTTTAGATCATGTCAGCACATAGTAGTTATCAGCAAAATTGAACAGTACACTCCATTCAGTTGAATGCATTACTTTCTATTCAATTCATTCTGTGGTAAGGTTGTGTACATAACTACTGTGGGTGGTTTGGAACTGTACAGATATTGCATGTAGAGTGCTCAGTGCCATGGAATACTCCAATGCAATGTGAATTCACTAACCTACTTGGTACCATTTACAGTGGAACAGCCATTGACTTGGATTTCTTCTGCAAAGGCTAAAGTTCCACTGTGTAGAGAAGGTAATGTTACTGAAAGTAACTTCTGCTGCATAGGTAGCACACTCATAAAATTGGTTGCAGACAACTCTAAATCATATGGTTAGTGCGCTAACAATGTTTAGATCATGTTAGCACATAGTAGGTATCAGCAAAATTGAACTATACACTCCATTCAGTTGAATGCATTACTTTCTATTCAATGCATTCTGTGGTAAGGTTGTGTACATAACTGCTCTGGGTGGTTTGGAACTGTATAGATTTTGCATGTAGAGTGCTCAGTGCTATGGAATACTCCAATGCAATGTGAATTCACTAACCTACTTGGTACCATTTACAGTGGAACAGCCATTGACTTGGATTTCTTCTGCAAAGGCTAAAGTTCCACTGTGTAGAGAAGGTAATGTTACTGAAAGTAACTTCTGCTGCATAGGTAGCACACTCATAAAATTGGTTTCAGACAACTCTAAATCATATGGTTAGTGCGCTAACAATGTTTAGATCATGTTAGCACATAGTAGGTATCAGCAAAATTGAACTATACACTACATTCAGTTGAATGCATTACTTTCTATTCAATGCATTCTGTGGTAAGGTTGTGTACATAACTGCTCTGGGTGGTTTGGAACTGCATAGATTTTGCATGTAGAGTGCTCAGTGCCATGGAATACTCCAATGCAAGCTGAATTCAGTAACCTACTTGGTACCATTTACAGTGGAACAGCCATTGACTTGGATTTCTTCTGCAAAGTCTAAAGTTCCACTGTGTAGAGAAGGTAATGTTACTGAAAGTAACTTCTGCTGCATAGGTAGCACACTCATAAAATTGGTTGCAGACAACTCTAAACCATATGGTTAGTGCGCTAACAATGTTTAGATCATGTTAGCACATAGTAGGTATCAGCAAAATTGATCTATACACTCCATTCAGTTGAATGCATTACTTTCTATTCAATGCATTCTGTGGTAAGGTTGTGTACATAACTGCTCTGGGTGGTTTGGAACTGTATAGATTTTGCATGTAGAGCGCTCAGTGCCATGGAATACTCCAATGCAAGCTGAATTCAGTAACCTACTTGGTACCATTTACAGTGGAACAGCCATTGACTTGGTTTACTTCTGCAAACGCTAAAGTTCCACTGTGTAGAGAATGTAATGTTACTGAAAGTAACCTGGAGAATAGGTAGCACACTCATAAAATTAGTTGCAGTCAACTCTAAATTATATGGATAGTGTGATAACAATGTTTAGATCATGTCAGCACATAGTAGTTATCAGCAAAATTGAACAGTACACTCCATTCAGTTGAATGCATTACTTTCTATTCAATTCATTCTGTGGTAAGGTTGTGTACATAACTACTCTGGGTGGTTTGGAACTGTACAGATATTGCATGTAGAGTGCTCAGTGCCATGGAATACTCCAATGCAAGCTGAATTCAGTAACCTACTTGGTACCATTTACAGTGGAACAGCCATTGACTTGGATTTCTTCTGCAAAGGCTAAAGTTCCACTGTGTAGAGAAGGTAATGTTACTGAAAGTAACTTCTGCTGCATAGGTAGCACACTCATAAAATTGGTTGCAGACAACTCTAAATCATATGGTTAGTGCGCTAACAATGTTTAGATCATGTTAGCACATAGTAGGTATCAGCAAAATTGAACTATACACTCCATTCAGTTGAATGCATTACTTTCTATTCAATGCATTCTGTGGTAAGGTTGTGTACATAACTGCTCTGGGTGGTTTGGAACTGCATAGATTTTGCATGTAGAGTGCTCAGTGCCATGGAATACTCCAATGCAAGCTGAATTCAGTAACCTACTTGGTACCATTTACAGTGGAACAGCCATTGACTTGGTTTACTTCTACAAAGGCTAAAGTTCCACTGTGTAGAGAAGGTAATGTTACTGAAAGTAACTTCTGCTGCATAGGTAGCACACTCATAAAATTGGTTGCAGAGAACTCGAAATCATATGGATAGTGTGATCACAATATTTAGATCATGTCAGCACATAGTAGTTATCAGCAAAATTGAACTGTACACTCCATTGAGTTGAATGCATTACTTTCTATTCAATTCATTCTGTGGTAAGGTTGTGAACATAACTACACTGGGTGGTTTGGAACTGTACAGATAATGCATGTAGGGTGCTCAGTGCCATGGAATACTCCAATGCAAGCTGAATTCAGTAACCTACTTGGTACCATTTACACTGGAACAGCCATTGACTTGGTTTACTTCTACAAAGGCTAAAGTTCCACTGTGTAGAGAAGATAATGTTACTGAAAGTAACTTCTGCTGCATAGGTAGCACACTCATAAAATTGTTTGCAGACAACTCTAAATCATATGGATAGTGTGATAACAATGTTTAGATCATGTCAGCACATAGTAGGTATCAGTAAAATTGAACTGTACACTCCATTCAATTGAATGCATTACTTTCTATTCAATGCATTCTGTGGTAAGGTTGTGTACATAACTGCTCTGGGTGGTTTGGAACTGTATAGATTTTGCATGTAGAGTGCTCAGTGCCATGGAATACTCCAATGCAATGTGAATTCACTAACCTACCTGGTACCATTTACAGTGGAACAGCCATTGACTTGGTTTACTTCTGCAAACGCTAAAGTTCCACTGTGTAGAGAATGTAATGTTACTGAAAGTAACCTGGAGAATAGGTAGCACACTCATAAAATTAGTTGCAGTCAACTCTAAATTATATGGATAGTGTGATAACAATGTTTAGATCATGTCAGCACATAGTAGTTATCAGCAAAATTGAACAGTACCCTGCATTCAGTTGAATGCATTACTTTCTATTCAATTCATTCTGTGGTAAGGTTGTGTACATAACTACTCTGGGTGGTTTGGAACTGTACAGATATTGCATGTAGAGTGCTCAGTGCCATGGAATACTCCAATGCAAGCTGAATTCAGTAACCTACTTGGTACCATTTACGGTGGAACAGCCATTGACTTGGATTTCTTCTGCAAAGGCTAAAGTTCCACTGTGTAGAGAAGGTAATGTTACTGAAAGTAACTTCTGCTGCATAGGTAGCACACTCATAAAATTGGTTGCAGACAACTCTAAATCATATGGATAGTGTGATAACAATGTTTAGATCATGTCAGCACATAGTAGGTATCAGCAAAATTGAACTGTACACTCCATTCACTTGAATGCATTACTTTCTATTCAATGCATTCTGTGGTAAGTTTGTGTACATAACTGCTCTGGGTGGTTTGGAACTGTATAGATTTTGCATGTAGAGTGCTCAGTGCCATGGAATACTCCAATGCAATGTGAATTCACTAACCTACCTGGTACCATTTACAGTGGAACAGCCATTGACTTGGTTTACTTCTGCAAACGCTAAAGATCCACTGTGTAGAGAATGTAATGTTACTGAAAGTAACCTGGAGAATAGGTAGCACACTCATAAAATTAGTTGCAGTCAACTCTAAATTATATGGATAGTGTGATAACAATGTTTAGATCATGTCAGCACATAGTAGTTATCAGCAAAATTGAACAGTACACTCCATTCAGTTGAATGCATTACTTTCTATTCAATTCATTCTGTGGTAAGGTTGTGTACATAACTACTGTGGGTGGTTTGGAACTGTACAGATATTGCATGTAGAGTGCTCAGTGCCATGGAATACTCCAATGCAAGCTGAATTCAGTAACCTACTTGGTACCATTTACAGTGGAACAGCCATTGACTTGGTTTACTTCTACAAAGGCTAAAGTTCCACTGTGTAGAGAAGGTAATGTTACTGAAAGTAACTTCTGCTGCATAGGTAGCACACTCATAAAATTGGTTGCAGAGAACTCGAAATCATATGGATAGTGTGATAACAATATTTAGATCATGTCAGCACATAGTAGTTATCAGCAAAATTGAACTGTACACTCCATTGAGTTGAATGCATTACTTTCTATTCAATTCATTCTGTGGTAAGGTTGTGAACATAACTACTCTGGGTGGTTTGGAACTGTACAGATAATGCATGTAGAGTGCTCAGTGCCATGGAATACTCCAATGCAAGCTGAATTCAGTAACCTACTTGGTACCATTTACAGTGGAACAGCCATTGACTTGGTTTACTTCTGCAAACGCTAAAGTTCCACTGTGTAGAGAATGTAATGTTACTGAAAGTAACCTGGAGAATAGGTAGCACACTCATAAAATTAGTTGCAGTCAACTCTAAATTATATGGATAGTGTGATAACAATGTTTAGATCATGTCAGCACATAGTAGTTATCAGCAAAATTGAACAGTACACTCCATTCAGTTGAATGCATTACTTTCTATTCAATTCATTCTGTGGTAAGGTTGTGTACATAACTGCTCTGGGTGGTTTGGAACTGTATAGATTTTGCATGTAGAGTGCTCAGTGCCATGGAATACTCCAATGCAATGTGAATTCACTAACCTACCTGGTACCATTTACAGTGGAACAGCCATTGACTTGGTTTACTTCTGCAAACGCTAAAGATCCACTGTGTAGAGAATGTAATGTTACTGAAAGTAACCTGGAGAATTGGTAGCACACTCATAAAATTAGTTGCAGTCAACTCTAAATTATATGGATAGTGTGATAACAATGTTTAGATCATGTCAGCACATAGTAGTTATCAGCAAAATTGAACAGTACACTCCATTCAGTTGAATGCATTACTTTCTATTCAATTCATTCTGTGGTAAGGTTGTGTACATAACTACTGTGGGTGGTTTGGAACTGTACAGATATTGCATGTAGAGTGCTCAGTGCCATGGAATACTCCAATGCAAGCTGAATTCAGTAACCTACTTGGTACCATTTACAGTGGAACAGCCATTGACTTGGTTTACTTCTACAAAGGCTAAAGTTCCACTGTGTAGAGAAGGTAATGTTACTGAAAGTAACTTCTGCTGCATAGGTAGCACACTCATAAAATTGGTTGCAGAGAACTCGAAATCATATGGATAGTGTGATAACAATGTTTAGATCATGTCAGCACATAGTAGTTATCAGCAAAATTGAACAGTACACTCCATTCAGTTGAATGCATTACTTTCTATTCAATTCATTCTGTGGTAAGGTTGTGTACATAACTGCTCTGGGTGGTTTGGAACTGTATAGATTTTGCATGTAGAGTGCTCAGTGCCATGGAATACTAAAAATGCAATGTGAATTCACTAACCTACCTGGTACCATTTACAGTGGAACAGCCATTGACTTGGTTTACTTCTGCAAACGCTAAAGTTCCACTGTGTAGAGAATGTAATGTTACTGAAAGTAACCTGGAGAATAGGTAGCACACTCATAAAATTAGTTGCAGTCAACTCTAAATTATATGGATAGTGTGATAACAATGTTTAGATCATGTCAGCACATAGTAGTTATCAGCAAAATTGAACAGTACACTCCATTCAGTTGAATGCATTACTTTCTATTCAATTCATTCTGTGGTAAGGTTGTGTACATAACTACTCTGGGTGGTTTGGAACTGTACAGATATTGCATGTAGAGTGCTCAGTGCCATGGAATACTCCAATGCAAGCTGAATTCAGTAACCTACTTGGTACCATTTACGGTGGAACAGCCATTGACTTGGATTTCTTCTGCAAAGGCTAAAGTTCCACTGTGTAGAGAAGGTAATGTTACTGAAAGTAACTTCTGCTGCATAGGTAGCACACTCATAAAATTGGTTGCAGACAACTCTAAATCATATGGATAGTGTGATAACAATGTTTAGATCATGTCAGCACATAGTAGGTATCAGCAAAATTGAACTGTACACTCCATTCACTTGAATGCATTACTTTCTATTCAATGCATTCTGTGGTAAGTTTGTGTACATAACTGCTCTGGGTGGTTTGGAACTGTATAGATTTTGCATGTAGAGTGCTCAGTGCCATGGAATACTCCAATGCAATGTGAATTCACTAACCTACCTGGTACCATTTACAGTGGAACAGCCATTGACTTGGTTTACTTCTGCAAACGCTAAAGATCCACTGTGTAGAGAATGTAATGTTACTGAAAGTAACCTGGAGAATAGGTAGCACACTCATAAAATTAGTTGCAGTCAACTCTAAATTATATGGATAGTGTGATAACAATGTTTAGATCATGTCAGCACATAGTAGTTATCAGCAAAATTGAACAGTACACTCCATTCAGTTGAATGCATTACTTTCTATTCAATTCATTCTGTGGTAAGGTTGTGTACATAACTACTGTGGGTGGTTTGGAACTGTACAGATATTGCATGTAGAGTGCTCAGTGCCATGGAATACTCCAATGCAAGCTGAATTCAGTAACCTACTTGGTACCATTTACAGTGGAACAGCCATTGACTTGGTTTACTTCTACAAAGGCTAAAGTTCCACTGTGTAGAGAAGGTAATGTTACTGAAAGTAACTTCTGCTGCATAGGTAGCACATAAAATTGGTTGCAGAGAACTCGAAATCATATGGATAGTGTGATAACAATATTTAGATCATGTCAGCACATAGTAGTTATCAGCAAAATTGAACTGTACACTCCATTGAGTTGAATGCATTACTTTCTATTCAATTCATTCTGTGGTAAGGTTGTGAACATAACTACTCTGGGTGGTTTGGAACTGTACAGATAATGCATGTAGAGTGCTCAGTGCCATGGAATACTCCAATGCAAGCTGAATTCAGTAACCTACTTGGTACCATTTACAGTGGAACAGCCATTGACTTGGTTTACTTCTGCAAACGCTAAAGTTCCACTGTGTAGAGAATGTAATGTTACTGAAAGTAACCTGGAGAATAGGTAGCACACTCATAAAATTAGTTGCAGTCAACTCTAAATTATATGGATAGTGTGATAACAATGTTTAGATCATGTCAGCACATAGTAGTTATCAGCAAAATTGAACAGTACACTCCATTCAGTTGAATGCTTTACTTTCTATTCAATTCATTCTGTGGTAAGGTTGTGTACATAACTGCTCTGGGTGGTTTGGAACTGTATAGATTTTGCATGTAGAGTGCTCAGTGCCATGGAATACTCCAATGCAATGTGAATTCACTAACCTACCTGGTACCATTTACAGTGGAACAGCCATTGACTTGGTTTACTTCTGCAAACGCTAAAGATCCACTGTGTAGAGAATGTAATGTTACTGAAAGTAACCTGGAGAATTGGTAGCACACTCATAAAATTAGTTGCAGTCAACTCTAAATTATATGGATAGTGTGATAACAATGTTTAGATCATGTCAGCACATAGTAGTTATCAGCAAAATTGAACAGTACACTCCATTCAGTTGAATGCATTACTTTCTATTCAATTCATTCTGTGGTAAGGTTGTGTACATAACTACTGTGGGTGGTTTGGAACTGTACAGATATTGCATGTAGAGTGCTCAGTGCCATGGAATACTCCAATGCAAGCTGAATTCAGTAACCTACTTGGTACCATTTACAGTGGAACAGCCATTGACTTGGTTTACTTCTACAAAGGCTAAAGTTCCACTGTGTAGAGAAGGTAATGTTACTGAAAGTAACTTCTGCTGCATAGGTAGCACACTCATAAAATTGGTTGCAGAGAACTCGAAATCATATGGATAGTGTGATAACAATGTTTAGATCATGTCAGCACATAGTAGTTATCAGCAAAATTGAACAGTACACTCCATTCAGTTGAATGCATTACTTTCTATTCAATTCATTCTGTGGTAAGGTTGTGTACATAACTGCTCTGGGTGGTTTGGAACTGTATAGATTTTGCATGTAGAGTGCTCAGTGCCATGGAATACTAAAAATGCAATGTGAATTCACTAACCTACCTGGTACCATTTACAGTGGAACAGCCATTGACTTGGTTTACTTCTGCAAACGCTAAAGTTCCACTGTGTAGAGAATGTAATGTTACTGAAAGTAACCTGGAGAATAGGTAGCACACTCATAAAATTAGTTGCAGTCAACTCTAAATTATATGGATAGTGTGATAACAATGTTTAGATCATGTCAGCACATAGTAGTTATCAGCAAAATTGAACAGTACACTCCATTCAGTTGAATGCATTACTTTCTATTCAATTCATTCTGTGGTAAGGTTGTGTACATAACTACTCTGGGTGGTTTGGAACTGTACAGATATTGCATGTAGAGTGCTCAGTGCCATGGAATACTCCAATGCAAGCTGAATTCAGTAACCTACTTGGTACCATTTACGGTGGAACAGCCATTGACTTGGATTTCTTCTGCAAAGGCTAAAGTTCCACTGTGTAGAGAAGGTAATGTTACTGAAAGTAACTTCTGCTGCATAGGTAGCACACTCATAAAATTGGTTGCAGACAACTCTAAATCATATGGATAGTGTGATAACAATGTTTAGATCATGTCAGCACATAGTAAGTATCAGCAAAATTGAACTGTACACTCCATTCACTTGAATGCATTACTTTCTATTCAATGCATTCTGTGGTAAGTTTGTGTACATAACTGCTCTGGGTGGTTTGGAACTGTATAGATTTTGCATGTAGAGTGCTCAGTGCCATGGAATACTCCAATGCAATGTGAATTCACTAACCTACCTGGTACCATTTACAGTGGAACAGCCATTGACTTGGTTTACTTCTGCAAACGCTAAAGATCCACTGTGTAGAGAATGTAATGTTACTGAAAGTAACCTGGAGAATAGGTAGCACACTCATAAAATTAGTTGCAGTCAACTCTAAATTATATGGATAGTGTGATAACAATGTTTAGATCATGTCAGCACATAGTAGTTATCAGCAAAATTGAACAGTACACTCCATTCAGTTGAATGCATTACTTTCTATTCAATTCATTCTGTGGTAAGGTTGTGTACATAACTACTGTGGGTGGTTTGGAACTGTACAGATATTGCATGTAGAGTGCTCAGTGCCATGGAATACTCCAATGCAAGCTGAATTCAGTAACCTACTTGGTACCATTTACAGTGGAACAGCCATTGACTTGGTTTACTTCTACAAAGGCTAAAGTTCCACTGTGTAGAGAAGGTAATGTTACTGAAAGTAACTTCTGCTGCATAGGTAGCACACTCATAAAATTGGTTGCAGAGAACTCGAAATCATATGGATAGTGTGATAACAATGTTTAGATCATGTCAGCACATAGTAGTTATCAGCAAAATTGAACAGTACACTCCATTCAGTTGAATGCATTACTTTCTATTCAATTCATTCTGTGGTAAGGTTGTGTACATAACTGCTCTGGGTGGTTTGGAACTGTATAGATTTTGCATGTAGAGTGCTCAGTGCCATGGAATACTAAAAATGCAATGTGAATTCACTAACCTACCTGGTACCTTTTACAGTGGAACAGCCATTGACTTGGTTTACTTCTGCAAACGCTAAAGTTCCACTGTGTAGAGAATGTAATGTTACTGAAAGTAACCTGGAGAATAGGTAGCACACTCATAAAATTAGTTGCAGTCAACTCTAAATTATATGGATAGTGTGATAACAATGTTTAGATCATGTCAGCACATAGTAGTTATCAGCAAAATTGAACAGTACACTCCATTCAGTTGAATGCATTACTTTCTATTCAATTCATTCTGTGGTAAGGTTGTGTACATAACTACTCTGGGTGGTTTGGAACTGTACAGATATTGCATGTAGAGTGCTCAGTGCCATGGAATACTCCAATGCAAGCTGAATTCAGTAACCTACTTGGTACCATTTACGGTGGAACAGCCATTGACTTGGATTTCTTCTGCAAAGGCTAAAGTTCCACTGTGTAGAGAAGGTAATGTTACTGAAAGTAACTTCTGCTGCATAGGTAGCACACTCATAAAATTGGTTGCAGACAACTCTAAATCATATGGATAGTGTGATAACAATGTTTAGATCATGTCAGCACATAGTAGGTATCAGCAAAATTGAACTGTACACTCCATTCACTTGAATGCATTACTTTCTATTCAATGCATTCTGTGGTAAGTTTGTGTACATAACTGCTCTGGGTGGTTTGGAACTGTATAGATTTTGCATGTAGAGTGCTCAGTGCCATGGAATACTCCAATGCAATGTGAATTCACTAACCTACCTGGTACCATTTACAGTGGAACAGCCATTGACTTGGTTTACTTCTGCAAACGCTAAAGATCCACTGTGTAGAGAATGTAATGTTACTGAAAGTAACCTGGAGAATAGGTAGCACACTCATAAAATTAGTTGCAGTCAACTCTAAATTATATGGATAGTGTGATAACAATGTTTAGATCATGTCAGCACATAGTAGTTATCAGCAAAATTGAACAGTACACTCCATTCAGTTGAATGCATTACTTTCTATTCAATTCATTCTGTGGTAAGGTTGTGTACATAACTACTGTGGGTGGTTTGGAACTGTACAGATATTGCATGTAGAGTGCTCAGTGCCATGGAATACTCCAATGCAAGCTGAATTCAGTAACCTACTTGGTACCATTTACAGTGGAACAGCCATTGACTTGGTTTACTTCTACAAAGGCTAAAGTTCCACTGTGTAGAGAAGGTAATGTTACTGAAAGTAACTTCTGCTGCATAGGTAGCACACTCATAAAATTGGTTGCAGAGAACTCGAAATCATATGGATAGTGTGATAACAATATTTAGATCATGTCAGCACATAGTAGTTATCAGCAAAATTGAACTGTACACTCCATTGAGTTGAATGCATTACTTTCTATTCAATTCATTCTGTGGTAAGGTTGTGAACATAACTACTCTGGGTGGTTTGGAACTGTACAGATAATGCATGTAGAGTGCTCAGTGCCATGGAATACTCCAATGCAAGCTGAATTCAGTAACCTACTTGGTACCATTTACAGTGGAACAGCCATTGACTTGGTTTACTTCTGCAAACGCTAAAGTTCCACTGTGTAGAGAATGTAATGTTACTGAAAGTAACCTGGAGAATAGGTAGCACACTCATAAAATTAGTTGCAGTCAACTCTAAATTATATGGATAGTGTGATAACAATGTTTAGATCATGTCAGCACATAGTAGTTATCAGCAAAATTGAACAGTACACTCCATTCAGTTGAATGCATTACTTTCTATTCAATTCATTCTGTGGTAAGGTTGTGTACATAACTGCTCTGGGTGGTTTGGAACTGTATAGATTTTGCATGTAGAGTGCTCAGTGCCATGGAATACTCCAATGCAATGTGAATTCACTAACCTACCTGGTACCATTTACAGTGGAACAGCCATTGACTTGGTTTACTTCTGCAAACGCTAAAGATCCACTGTGTAGAGAATGTAATGTTACTGAAAGTAACCTGGAGAATTGGTAGCACACTCATAAAATTAGTTGCAGTCAACTCTAAATTATATGGATAGTGTGATAACAATGTTTAGATCATGTCAGCACATAGTAGTTATCAGCAAAATTGAACAGTACACTCCATTCAGTTGAATGCATTACTTTCTATTCAATTCATTCTGTGGTAAGGTTGTGTACATAACTACTGTGGGTGGTTTGGAACTGTACAGATATTGCATGTAGAGTGCTCAGTGCCATGGAATACTCCAATGCAAGCTGAATTCAGTAACCTACTTGGTACCATTTACAGTGGAACAGCCATTGACTTGGTTTACTTCTACAAAGGCTAAAGTTCCACTGTGTAGAGAAGGTAATGTTACTGAAAGTAACTTCTGCTGCATAGGTAGCACACTCATAAAATTGGTTGCAGAGAACTCGAAATCATATGGATAGTGTGATAACAATGTTTAGATCATGTCAGCACATAGTAGTTATCAGCAAAATTGAACAGTACACTCCATTCAGTTGAATGCATTACTTTCTATTCAATTCATTCTGTGGTAAGGTTGTGTACATAACTGCTCTGGGTGGTTTGGAACTGTATAGATTTTGCATGTAGAGTGCTCAGTGCCATGGAATACTCCAATGCAATGTGAATTCACTAACCTACCTGGTACCATTTACAGTGGAACAGCCATTGACTTGGTTTACTTCTGCAAACGCTAAAGATCCACTGTGTAGAGAATGTAATGTTACTGAAAGTAACCTGGAGAATAGGTAGCACACTCATAAAATTAGTTGCAGTCAACTCTAAATTATATGGATAGTGTGATAACAATGTTTAGATCATGTCAGCACATAGTAGTTATCAGCAAAATTGAACAGTACACTCCATTCAGTTGAATGCATTACTTTCTATTCAATTCATTCTGTGGTAAGGTTGTGTACATAACTACTGTGGGTGGTTTGGAACTGTACAGATATTGCATGTAGAGTGCTCAGTGCCATGGAATACTCCAATGCAAGCTGAATTCAGTAACCTACTTGGTACCATTTACAGTGGAACAGCCATTGACTTGGTTTACTTCTACAAAGGCTAAAGTTCCACTGTGTAGAGAAGGTAATGTTACTGAAAGTAACTTCTGCTGCATAGGTAGCACACTCATAAAATTGGTTGCAGAGAACTCGAAATCATATGGATAGTGTGATAACAATATTTAGATCATGTCAGCACATAGTAGTTATCAGCAAAATTGAACTGTACACTCCATTGAGTTGAATGCATTACTTTCTATTCAATTCATTCTGTGGTAAGGTTGTGAACATAACTACTCTGGGTGGTTTGGAACTGTACAGATAATGCATGTAGAGTGCACAGTGCCATGGAATACTCCAATGCAAGCTGAATTCAGTAACCTACTTGGTACCATTTACAGTGGAACAGCCATTGACTTGGTTTACTTCTGCAAACGCTAAAGTTCCACTGTGTAGAGAATGTAATGTTACTGAAATAACTTCTGGAGAATAGGTAGCACACTCATAAAATTAGTTGCAGTCAACTCTAAATTATATGGATAGTGTGATAACAATGTTTAGATCATGTCAGCACATAGTAGTTATCAGCAAAATTGAACAGTACACTCCATTCAGTTGAATGCATTACTTTCTATTCAATTCATTCTGTGGTAAGGTTGTGTACATAACTGCTCTGTGTGGTTTGGAACTGTATAGATTTTGCATGTAGAGTGCTCAGTGCCATGGAATACTCCAATGCAATGTGAATTCACTAACCTACCTGGTACCATTTACAGTGGAACAGCCATTGACTTGGTTTACTTCTGCAAACGCTAAAGATCCACTGTGTAGAGAATGTAATGTTACTGAAAGTAACCTGGAGAATTGGTAGCACACTCATAAAATTAGTTGCAGTCAACTCTAAATTATATGGATAGTGTGATAACAATGTTTAGATCATGTCAGCACATAGTAGTTATCAGCAAAATTGAACAGTACACTCCATTCAGTTGAATGCATTACTTTCTATTCAATTCATTCTGTGGTAAGGTTGTGTACATAACTACTGTGGGTGGTTTGGAACTGTACAGATATTGCATGTAGAGTGCTCAGTGCCATGGAATACTCCAATGCAAGCTGAATTCAGTAACCTACTTGGTACCATTTACAGTGGAACAGCCATTGACTTGGTTTACTTCTACAAAGGCTAAAGTTCCACTGTGTAGAGAAGGTAATGTTACTGAAAGTAACTTCTGCTGCATAGGTAGCACACTCATAAAATTGGTTGCAGAGAACTCGAAATCATATGGATAGTGTGATAACAATATTTAGATCATGTCAGCACATAGTAGTTATCAGCAAAATTGAACTGTACACTCCATTGAGTTGAATGCATTACTTTCTATTCAATTCATTCTGTGGTAAGGTTGTGAACATAACTATTCTGGGTGGTTTGGAACTGTACAGATAATGCATGTAGAGTGCTCAGTGCCATGGAATACTCCAATGCAAGCTGAATTCAGTAACCTACTTGGTACCATTTACAGTGGAACAGCCATTGACTTGGTTTACTTCTACAAAGGCTAAAGTTCCACTGTGTAGAGAAGGTAATGTTACTGAAAGTAACTTCTGCTGCATAGGTAGCACACTCATAAAATTGGTTGCAGAGAACTCGAAATCATATGGATAGTGTGATAACAA
Source organism: Hypanus sabinus (assembly GCF_030144855.1). Lineage (NCBI taxonomy): Eukaryota > Metazoa > Chordata > Chondrichthyes > Myliobatiformes > Dasyatidae > Hypanus > Hypanus sabinus. The sequence goes on along the minus strand of NC_082723.1, from coordinate 78,261,971 downwards.
TATTTAGATCATGTCAGCACATAGTAGTTATCAGCAAAATTGAACTGTACACTCCATTGAGTTGAATGCATTACTGTCTATTCAATTCATTCTGTGGTAAGGTTGTGAACATAACTACTCTGGGTGGTTTGGAACTGTACAGATAATGCATGTAGAGTGCTCAGTGCCATGGAATACTCCAATGCAAGCTGAATTCAGTAACCTACTTGGTACCATTTACAGTGGAACAGCCATTGACTTGGTTTACTTCTGCAAACGCTAAAGTTCCCCTGTGTAGAGAATGTAATGTTACTGAAAGTAACTTCTTGAGAATAGGTAGCACACTCATAAAATTAGTTGCAGTCAACTCTAAATTATATGGATAGTGTGATAACAATGTTTAGATCATGTCAGCACATAGTAGTTATCAGCAAAATTGAACAGTACACTCCATTCAGTTGAATGCATTACTTTCTATTCAATTCATTCTGTGGTAAGGTTGTGTACATAACTACTCTGGGTGGTTTGGAACTGTACAGATATTGCATGTAGAGTGCTCAGTGCCATGGAATACTCCAATGCAAGCTGAATTCAGTAACCTACTTGGTACCATTTACGGTGGAACAGCCATTGACTTGGATTTCTTCTGCAAAGGCTAAAGTTCCACTGTGTAGAGAAGGTAATGTTACTGAAAGTAACTTCTGCTGCATAGGTAGCACACTCATAAAATTGGTTGCAGACAACTCTAAATCATATGGATAGTGTGATAACAATGTTTAGATCATGTCAGCACATAGTAGGTATCAGCAAAATTGAACTGTACACTCCATTCACTTGAATGCATTACTTTCTATTCAATGCATTCTGTGGTAAGTTTGTGTACATAACTGCTCTGGGTGGTTTGGAACTGTATAGATTTTGCATGTAGAGTGCTCAGTGCCATGGAATACTCCAATGCAATGTGAATTCACTAACCTACCTGGTACCATTTACAGTGGAACAGCCATTGACTTGGTTTACTTCTGCAAACGCTAAAGATCCACTGTGTAGAGAATGTAATGTTACTGAAAGTAACCTGGAGAATAGGTAGCACACTCATAAAATTAGTTGCAGTCAACTCTAAATTATATGGATAGTGTGATAACAATGTTTAGATCATGTCAGCACATAGTAGTTATCAGCAAAATTGAACAGTACATTCCATTCAGTTGAATGCATTACTTTCTATTCAATTCATTCTGTGGTAAGGTTGTGTACATAACTACTGTGGGTGGTTTGGAACTGTACAGATATTGCATGTAGAGTGCTCAGTGCCATGGAATACTCCAATGCAAGCTGAATTCAGTAACCTACTTGGTACCATTTACAGTGGAACAGCCATTGACTTGGTTTACTTCTACAAAGGCTAAAGTTCCACTGTGTAGAGAAGGTAATGTTACTGAAAGTAACTTCTGCTGCATAGGTAGCACACTCATAAAATTGGTTGCAGAGAACTCGAAATCATATGGATAGTGTGATAACAATGTTTAGATCATGTCAGCACATAGTAGTTATCAGCAAAATTGAACAGTACACTCCATTCAGTTGAATGCATTACTTTCTATTCAATTCATTCTGTGGTAAGGTTGTGTACATAACTGCTCTGGGTGGTTTGGAACTGTATAGATTTTGCATGTAGAGTGCTCAGTGCCATGGAATACTAAAAATGCAATGTGAATTCACTAACCTACCTGGTACCTTTTACAGTGGAACAGCCATTGACTTGGTTTACTTCTGCAAACGCTAAAGTTCCACTGTGTAGAGAATGTAATGTTACTGAAAGTAACCTGGAGAATAGGTAGCACACTCATAAAATTAGTTGCAGTCAACTCTAAATTATATGGATAGTGTGATAACAATGTTTAGATCATGTCAGCACATAGTAGTTATCAGCAAAATTGAACAGTACACTCCATTCAGTTGAATGCATTACTTTCTATTCAATTCATTCTGTGGTAAGGTTGTGTACATAACTACTCTGGGTGGTTTGGAACTGTACAGATATTGCATGTAGAGTGCTCAGTGCCATGGAATACTCCAATGCAAGCTGAATTCAGTAACCTACTTGGTACCATTTACGGTGGAACAGCCATTGACTTGGATTTCTTCTGCAAAGGCTAAAGTTCCACTGTGTAGAGAAGGTAATGTTACTGAAAGTAACTTCTGCTGCATAGGTAGCACACTCATAAAATTGGTTGCAGACAACTCTAAATCATATGGATAGTGTGATAACAATGTTTAGATCATGTCAGCACATAGTAGGTATCAGCAAAATTGAACTGTACACTCCATTCACTTGAATGCATTACTTTCTATTCAATGCATTCTGTGGTAAGTTTGTGTACATAACTGCTCTGGGTGGTTTGGAACTGTATAGATTTTGCATGTAGAGTGCTCAGTGCCATGGAATACTCCAATGCAATGTGAATTCACTAACCTACCTGGTACCATTTACAGTGGAACAGCCATTGACTTGGTTTACTTCTGCAAACGCTAAAGATCCACTGTGTAGAGAATGTAATGTTACTGAAAGTAACCTGGAGAATAGGTAGCACACTCATAAAATTAGTTGCAGTCAACTCTAAATTATATGGATAGTGTGATAACAATGTTTAGATCATGTCAGCACATAGTAGTTATCAGCAAAATTGAACAGTACACTCCATTCAGTTGAATGCATTACTTTCTATTCAATTCATTCTGTGGTAAGGTTGTGTACATAACTACTGTGGGTGGTTTGGAACTGTACAGATATTGCATGTAGAGTGCTCAGTGCCATGGAATACTCCAATGCAAGCTGAATTCAGTAACCTACTTGGTACCATTTACAGTGGAACAGCCATTGACTTGGTTTACTTCTACAAAGGCTAAAGTTCCACTGTGTAGAGAAGGTAATGTTACTGAAAGTAACTTCTGCTGCATAGGTAGCACACTCATAAAATTGGTTGCAGAGAACTCGAAATCATATGGATAGTGTGATAACAATATTTAGATCATGTCAGCACATAGTAGTTATCAGCAAAATTGAACTGTACACTCCATTGAGTTGAATGCATTACTTTCTATTCAATTCATTCTGTGGTAAGGTTGTGAACATAACTACTCTGGGTGGTTTGGAACTGTACAGATAATGCATGTAGAGTGCTCAGTGCCATGGAATACTCCAATGCAAGCTGAATTCAGTAACCTACTTGGTACCATTTACAGTGGAACAGCCATTGACTTGGTTTACTTCTGCAAACGCTAAAGTTCCACTGTGTAGAGAATGTAATGTTACTGAAAGTAACCTGGAGAATAGGTAGCACACTCATAAAATTAGTTGCAGTCAACTCTAAATTATATGGATAGTGTGATAACAATGTTTAGATCATGTCAGCACATAGTAGTTATCAGCAAAATTGAACAGTACACTCCATTCAGTTGAATGCATTACTTTCTATTCAATTCATTCTGTGGTAAGGTTGTGTACATAACTGCTCTGGGTGGTTTGGAACTGTATAGATTTTGCATGTAGAGTGCTCAGTGCCATGGAATACTCCAATGCAATGTGAATTCACTAACCTACCTGGTACCATTTACAGTGGAACAGCCATTGACTTGGTTTACTTCTGCAAACGCTAAAGATCCACTGTGTAGAGAATGTAATGTTACTGAAAGTAACCTGGAGAATTGGTAGCACACTCATAAAATTAGTTGCAGTCAACTCTAAATTATATGGATAGTGTGATAACAATGTTTAGATCATGTCAGCACATAGTAGTTATCAGCAAAATTGAACAGTACACTCCATTCAGTTGAATGCATTACTTTCTATTCAATTCATTCTGTGGTAAGGTTGTGTACATAACTACTGTGGGTGGTTTGGAACTGTACAGATATTGCATGTAGAGTGCTCAGTGCCATGGAATACTCCAATGCAAGCTGAATTCAGTAACCTACTTGGTACCATTTACAGTGGAACAGCCATTGACTTGGTTTACTTCTACAAAGGCTAAAGTTCCACTGTGTAGAGAAGGTAATGTTACTGAAAGTAACTTCTGCTGCATAGGTAGCACACTCATAAAATTGGTTGCAGAGAACTCGAAATCATATGGATAGTGTGATAACAATGTTTAGATCATGTCAGCACATAGTAGTTATCAGCAAAATTGAACAGTACACTCCATTCAGTTGAATGCATTACTTTCTATTCAATTCATTCTGTGGTAAGGTTGTGTACATAACTGCTCTGGGTGGTTTGGAACTGTATAGATTTTGCATGTAGAGTGCTCAGTGCCATGGAATACTCCAATGCAATGTGAATTCACTAACCTACCTGGTACCATTTACAGTGGAACAGCCATTGACTTGGTTTACTTCTGCAAACGCTAAAGATCCACTGTGTAGAGAATGTAATGTTACTGAAAGTAACCTGGAGAATAGGTAGCACACTCATAAAATTAGTTGCAGTCAACTCTAAATTATATGGATAGTGTGATAACAATGTTTAGATCATGTCAGCACATAGTAGTTATCAGCAAAATTGAACAGTACACTCCATTCAGTTGAATGCATTACTTTCTATTCAATTCATTCTGTGGTAAGGTTGTGTACATAACTACTGTGGGTGGTTTGGAACTGTACAGATATTGCATGTAGAGTGCTCAGTGCCATGGAATACTCCAATGCAAGCTGAATTCAGTAACCTACTTGGTACCATTTACAGTGGAACAGCCATTGACTTGGTTTACTTCTACAAAGGCTAAAGTTCCACTGTGTAGAGAAGGTAATGTTACTGAAAGTAACTTCTGCTGCATAGGTAGCACACTCATAAAATTGGTTGCAGAGAACTCGAAATCATATGGATAGTGTGATAACAATATTTAGATCATGTCAGCACATAGTAGTTATCAGCAAAATTGAACTGTACACTCCATTGAGTTGAATGCATTACTTTCTATTCAATTCATTCTGTGGTAAGGTTGTGAACATAACTACTCTGGGTGGTTTGGAACTGTACAGATAATGCATGTAGAGTGCACAGTGCCATGGAATACTCCAATGCAAGCTGAATTCAGTAACCTACTTGGTACCATTTACAGTGGAACAGCCATTGACTTGGTTTACTTCTGCAAACGCTAAAGTTCCACTGTGTAGAGAATGTAATGTTACTGAAATAACTTCTGGAGAATAGGTAGCACACTCATAAAATTAGTTTGCAGTCAACTCTAAATTATATGGATAGTGTGATAACAATGTTTAGATCATGTCAGCACATAGTAGTTATCAGCAAAATTGAACAGTACACTCCATTCAGTTGAATGCATTACTTTCTATTCAATTCATTCTGTGGTAAGGTTGTGTACATAACTGCTCTGTGTGGTTTGGAACTGTATAGATTTTGCATGTAGAGTGCTCAGTGCCATGGAATACTCCAATGCAATGTGAATTCACTAACCTACCTGGTACCATTTACAGTGGAACAGCCATTGACTTGGTTTACTTCTGCAAACGCTAAAGATCCACTGTGTAGAGAATGTAATGTTACTGAAAGTAACCTGGAGAATTGGTAGCACACTCATAAAATTAGTTGCAGTCAACTCTAAATTATATGGATAGTGTGATAACAATGTTTAGATCATGTCAGCACATAGTAGTTATCAGCAAAATTGAACAGTACACTCCATTCAGTTGAATGCATTACTTTCTATTCAATTCATTCTGTGGTAAGGTTGTGTACATAACTACTGTGGGTGGTTTGGAACTGTACAGATATTGCATGTAGAGTGCTCAGTGCCATGGAATACTCCAATGCAAGCTGAATTCAGTAACCTACTTGGTACCATTTACAGTGGAACAGCCATTGACTTGGTTTACTTCTACAAAGGCTAAAGTTCCACTGTGTAGAGAAGGTAATGTTACTGAAAGTAACTTCTGCTGCATAGGTAGCACACTCATAAAATTGGTTGCAGAGAACTCGAAATCATATGGATAGTGTGATAACAATATTTAGATCATGTCAGCACATAGTAGTTATCAGCAAAATTGAACTGTACACTCCATTGAGTTGAATGCATTACTTTCTATTCAATTCATTCTGTGGTAAGGTTGTGAACATAACTATTCTGGGTGGTTTGGAACTGTACAGATAATGCATGTAGAGTGCTCAGTGCCATGGAATACTCCAATGCAAGCTGAATTCAGTAACCTACTTGGTACCATTTACAGTGGAACAGCCATTGACTTGGTTTACTTCTACAAAGGCTAAAGTTCCACTGTGTAGAGAAGGTAATGTTACTGAAAGTAACTTCTGCTGCATAGGTAGCACACTCATAAAATTGGTTGCAGAGAACTCGAAATCATATGGATAGTGTGATAACAATATTTAGATCATGTCAGCACATAGTAGTTATCAGCAAAATTGAACTGTACACTCCATTGAGTTGAATGCATTACTGTCTATTCAATTCATTCTGTGGTAAGGTTGTGAACATAACTACTCTGGGTGGTTTGGAACTGTACAGATAATGCATGTAGAGTGCTCAGTGCCATGGAATACTCCAATGCAAGCTGAATTCAGTAACCTACTTGGTACCATTTACAGTGGAACAGCCATTGACTTGGTTTACTTCTGCAAACGCTAAAGTTCCCCTGTGTAGAGAATGTAATGTTACTGAAAGTAACTTCTTGAGAATAGGTAGCACACTCATAAAATTAGTTGCAGTCAACTCTAAATTATATGGATAGTGTGATAACAATGTTTAGATCATGTCAGCACATAGTAGTTATCAGCAAAATTGAACAGTACACTCCATTCAGTTGAATGCATTACTTTCTATTCAATTCATTCTGTGGTAAGGTTGTGTACATAACTGCTCTGGGTGGTTTGGAACTGTATAGATTTTGCATGTAGAGTGCTCAGTGCCATGGAATACTCCAATGCAATGTGAATTCACTAACCTACTTGGTACCATTTACAGTGGAACAGCCATTGACTTGGATTTCTTCTGCAAAGGCTAATGTTCCACTGTGTAGAGAAGGTAATGTTACTGAAAGTAACTTCTGCTGCATAGGTAGCACACTCATAAAATTGGTTGCAGACAACTCTAAATCATATGGTTAGTGCGCTAACAATGTTTAGATCATGTTAGCACATAGTAGGTATCAGCAAAATTGAACTATACACTCCATTCAGTTGAATGCATTACTTTCTATTCAATGCATTCTGTGGTAAGGTTGTGTACATAACTGCTCTGGGTGGTTTGGAACTGTATAGATTTTGCATGTAGAGTGCTCAGTGCCATGGAATACTCCAATGCAATGTGAATTCACTAACCTACTTGGTACCATTTACAGTGGAACAGCCATTGACTTGGATTTCTTCTGCAAAGGCTAAAGTTCCACTGTGTAGAGAAGGTAATGTTACTGAAAGTAACTTCTGCTGCATAGGAAGCACACTCATAAAATTGGTTTCAGACAACTCTAAATCATATGGTTAGTGCGCTAACAATGTTTAGATCATGTTAGCACATAGTAGGTATCAGCAAAATTGAACTATACACTCCATTCAGTTGAATGCATTACTTTCTATTCAATGCATTCTGTGGTAAGGTTGTGTACATAACTGCTCTGGGTGGTTTGGAACTGCATAGATTTTGCATGTAGAGTGCTCAGTGCCATGGAATACTCCAATGCAAGCTGAATTCAGTAACCTACTTGGTACCATTTACAGTGGAACAGCCATTGACTTGGATTTCTTCTGCAAAGTCTAAAGTTCCACTGTGTAGAGAAGGTAATGTTACTGAAAGTAACTTCTGCTGCATAGGTAGCACACTCATAAAATTGGTTGCAGACAACTCTAAACCATATGGTTAGTGCGCTAACAATGTTTAGATCATGTTAGCACATAGTAGGTATCAGCAAAATTGAACTATACACTCCATTCAGTTGAATGCATTACTTTCTATTCAATGCATTCTGTGGTAAGGTTGTGTACATAACTGCTCTGGGTGGTTTGGAACTGTATAGATTTTGCATGTAGAGCGCTCAGTGCCATGGAATACTCCAATGCAAGCTGAATTCAGTAACCTACTTGGTACCATTTACAGTGGAACAGCCATTGACTTGGTTTACTTCTGCAAACGCTAAAGTTCCACTGTGTAGAGAATGTAATGTTACTGAAAGTAACCTGGAGAATAGGTAGCACACTCATAAAATTAGTTGCAGTCAACTCTAAATTATATGGATAGTGTGATAACAATGTTTAGATCATGTCAGCACATAGTAGTTATCAGCAAAATTGAACTATACACTCCATTCAGTTGAATGCATTACTTTCTATTCAATGCATTCTGTGGTAAGGTTGTGTACATAACTGCTCTGGGTGGTTTGGAACTGTATAGATTTTGCATGTAGAGTGCTCAGTGCCATGGAATACTCCAATGCAATGTGAATTCACTAACCTACTTGGTACCATTTACAGTGGAACAGCCATTGACTTGGATTTCTTCTGCAAAGGCTAAAGTTCCACTGTGTAGAGAAGGTAATGTTACTGAAAGTAACTTCTGCTGCATAGGTAGCACACTCATAAAATTGGTTGCAGACAACTCTAAATCATATGGTTAGTGCGCTAACAATGTTTAGATCATGTTAGCACATAGTAGGTATCAGCAAAATTGAACTATACACTCCATTCAGTTGAATGCATTACTTTCTATTCAATGCATTCTGTGGTAAGGTTGTGTACATAACTGCTCTGGGTGGTTTGGAACTGCATAGATTTTGCATGTAGAGTGCTCAGTGCCATGGAATACTCCAATGCAAGCTGAATTCAGTAACCTACTTGGTACCATTTACAGTGGAACAGCCATTGACTTGGTTTACTTCTACAAAGGCTAAAGTTCCACTGTGTAGAGAAGGTAATGTTACTGAAAGTAACTTCTGCTGCATAGGTAGCACACTCATAAAATTGGTTGCAGAGAACTCGAAATCATATGGATAGTGTGATAACAATATTTAGATCATGTCAGCACATAGTAGTTATCAGCAAAATTGAACTGTACACTCCATTGAGTTGAATGCATTCTATTCAATTCATTCTGTGGTAAGGTTGTGAACATAACTACACTGGGTGGTTTGGAACTGTACAGATAATGCATGTAGGGTGCTCAGTGCCATGGAATACTCCAATGCAAGCTGAATTCAGTAACCTACTTGGTACCATTTACACTGGAACAGCCATTGACTTGGTTTACTTCTACAAAGGCTAAAGTTCCACTGTGTAGAGAAGATAATGTTACTGAAAGTAACTTCTGCTGCATAGGTAGCACACTCATAAAATTGTTTGCAGACAACTCTAAATCATATGGATAGTGTGATAACAATGTTTAGATCATGTCAGCACATAGTAGGTATCAGTAAAATTGAACTGTACACTCCATTCACTTGAATGCATTACTTTCTATTCAATGCATTCTGTGGTAAGGTTGTGTACATAACTGCTCTGGGTGGTTTGGAACTGTATAGATTTTGCATGTAGAGTGCTCAGTGCCATGGAATACTCCAATGCAATGTGAATTCACTAACCTACCTGGTACCATTTACAGTGGAACAGCCATTGACTTGGTTTACTTCTGCAAACGCTAAAGTTCCACTGTGTAGAGAATGTAATGTTACTGAAAGTAACCTGGAGAATAGGTAGCACACTCATAAAATTAGTTGCAGTCAACTCTAAATTATATGGATAGTGTGATAACAATGTTTAGATCATGTCAGCACATAGTAGTTATCAGCAAAATTGAACAGTACCCTGCATTCAGTTGAATGCATTACTTTCTATTCAATGCATTCTGTGGTAAGGTTGTGTACATAACTACTCTGGGTGGTTTGGAACTGTACAGATATTGCATGTAGAGTGCTCAGTGCCATGGAATACTCCAATGCAAGCTGAATTCAGTAACCTACTTGGTACCATTTACGGTGGAACAACCATTGACTTGGATTTCTTCTGCAAAGGCTAAAGTTCCACTGTGTAGAGAAGGTAATGTTACTGAAAGTAACTTCTGCTGCATAGGTAGCACACTCATAAAATTGGTTGCAGACAACTCTAAATCATATGGATAGTGTGATAACAATGTTTAGATCATGTCAGCACATAGTAGGTATCAGCAAAATTGAACTGTACACTCCATTCACTTGAATGCATTACTTTCTATTCAATGCATTCTGTGGTAAGTTTGTGTACATAACTGCTCTGGGTGGTTTGGAACTGTATAGATTTTGCATGTAGAGTGCTCAGTGCCATGGAATACTCCAATGCAATGTGAATTCACTAACCTACCTGGTACCATTTACAGTGGAACAGCCATTGACTTGGTTTACTTCTGCAAACGCTAAAGATCCACTGTGTAGAGAATGTAATGTTACTGAAAGTAACCTGGAGAATAGGTAGCACACTCATAAAATTAGTTGCAGTCAACTCTAAATTATATGGATAGTGTGATAACAATGTTTAGATCATGTCAGCACATAGTAGTTATCAGCAAAATTGAACAGTACACTCCATTCAGTTGAATGCATTACTTTCTATTCAATTCATTCTGTGGTAAGGTTGTGTACATAACTACTGTGGGTGGTTTGGAACTGTACAGATATTGCATGTAGAGTGCTCAGTGCCATGGAATACTCCAATGCAAGCTGAATTCAGTAACCTACTTGGTACCATTTACAGTGGAACAGCCATTGACTTGGTTTACTTCTACAAAGGCTAAAGTTCCACTGTGTAGAGAAGGTAATGTTACTGAAAGTAACTTCTGCTGCATAGGTAGCACACTCATAAAATTGGTTGCAGAGAACTCGAAATCATATGGATAGTGTGATAACAATATTTAGATCATGTCAGCACATAGTAGTTATCAGCAAAATTGAACTGTACACTCCATTGAGTTGAATGCATTACTTTCTATTCAATTCATTCTGTGGTAAGGTTGTGAACATAACTACTCTGGGTGGTTTGGAACTGTACAGATAATGCATGTAGAGTGCTCAGTGCCATGGAATACTCCAATGCAAGCTGAATTCAGTAACCTACTTGGTACCATTTACAGTGGAACAGCCATTGACTTGGTTTACTTCTGCAAACGCTAAAGTTCCACTGTGTAGAGAATGTAATGTTACTGAAAGTAACTTCTGGAGAATAGGTAGCACACTCATAAAATTAGTTGCAGTCAACTCTAAATTATATGGATAGTGTGATAACAATGTTTAGATCATGTCAGCACATAGTAGTTATCAGCAAAATTGAACAGTACACTCCATTCAGTTGAATGCATTACTTTCTATTCAATTCATTCTGTGGTAAGGTTGTGTACATAACTGCTCTGGGTGGTTTGGAACTGTATAGATTTTGCATGTAGAGTGCTCAGTGCCATGGAATACTCCAATGCAATGTGAATTCACTAACCTACCTGGTACCATTTACAGTGGAACAGCCATTGACTTGGTTTACTTCTGCAAACGCTAAAGATCCACTGTGTAGAGAATGTAATGTTACTGAAAGTAACCTGGAGAATTGGTAGCACACTCATAAAATTAGTTGCAGTCAACTCTAAATTATATGGATAGTGTGATAACAATGTTTAGATCATGTCAGCACATAGTAGTTATCAGCAAAATTGAACAGTACACTCCATTCAGTTGAATGCATTACTTTCTATTCAATTCATTCTGTGGTAAGGTTGTGTACATAACTACTGTGGGTGGTTTGGAACTGTACAGATATTGCATGTAGAGTGCTCAGTGCCATGGAATACTCCAATGCAAGCTGAATTCAGTAACCTACTTGGTACCATTTACAGTGGAACAGCCATTGACTTGGTTTACTTCTACAAAGGCTAAAGTTCCACTGTGTAGAGAAGGTAATGTTACTGAAAGTAACTTCTGCTGCATAGGTAGCACACTCATAAAATTGGTTGCAGAGAACTCGAAATCATATGGATAGTGTGATAACAATGTTTAGATCATGTCAGCACATAGTAGTTATCAGCAAAATTGAACAGTACACTCCATTCAGTTGAATGCATTACTTTCTATTCAATTCATTCTGTGGTAAGGTTGTGTACATAACTGCTCTGGGTGGTTTGGAACTGTATAGATTTTGCATGTAGAGTGCTCAGTGCCATGGAATACTAAAAATGCAATGTGAATTCACTAACCTACCTGGTACCATTTACAGTGGAACAGCCATTGACTTGGTTTACTTCTGCAAACGCTAAAGTTCCACTGTGTAGAGAATGTAATGTTACTGAAAGTAACCTGGAGAATAGGTAGCACACTCATAAAATTAGTTGCAGTCAACTCTAAATTATATGGATAGTGTGATAACAATGTTTAGATCATGTCAGCACATAGTAGTTATCAGCAAAATTGAACAGTACACTCCATTCAGTTGAATGCATTACTTTCTATTCAATTCATTCTGTGGTAAGGTTGTGTACATAACTACTCTGGGTGGTTTGGAACTGTACAGATATTGCATGTAGAGTGCTCAGTGCCATGGAATACTCCAATGCAAGCTGAATTCAGTAACCTACTTGGTACCATTTACAGTGGAACAGCCATTGACTTGGATTTCTTCTGCAAAGTCTAAAGTTCCACTGTGTAGAGAAGGTAATGTTACTGAAAGTAACTTCTGCTGCATAGGTAGCACACTCATAAAATTGGTTGCAGACAACTCTAAACCATATGGTTAGTGCGCTAACAATGTTTAGATCATGTTAGCACATAGTAGGTATCAGCAAAATTGAACTATACACTCCATTCAGTTGAATGCATTACTTTCTATTCAATGCATTCTGTGGTAAGGTTGTGTACATAACTGCTCTGGGTGGTTTGGAACTGTATAGATTTTGCATGTAGAGTGCTCAGTGCCATGGAATACTCCAATGCAATGTGAATTCACTAACCTACTTGGTACCATTTACAGTGGAACAGCCATTGACTTGGTTTACTTCTACAAAGGCTAAAGTTCCACTGTGTAGAGAAGGTAATGTTACTGAAAGTAACTTCTGCTGCATAGGTAGCACACTCATAAAATTGGTTGCAGAGAACTCGAAATCATATGGATAGTGTGATAACAATGTTTAGATCATGTCAGCACATAGTAGTTATCAGCAAAATTGAACAGTACACTCCATTCAGTTGAATGCATTACTTTCTATTCAATTCATTCTGTGGTAAGGTTGTGTACATAACTGCTCTGGGTGGTTTGGAACTGTATAGATTTTGCATGTAGAGTGCTCAGTGCCATGGAATACTCCAATGCAATGTGAATTCACTAACCTACCTGGTACCATTTACAGTGGAACAGCCATTGACTTGGTTTACTTCTGCAAACGCTAAAGATCCACTGTGTAGAGAATGTAATGTTACTGAAAGTAACCTGGAGAATAGGTAGCACACTCATAAAATTAGTTGCAGTCAACTCTAAATTATATGGATAGTGTGATAACAATGTTTAGATCATGTCAGCACATAGTAGTTATCAGCAAAATTGAACAGTACACTCCATTCAGTTGAATGCATTACTTTCTATTCAATTCATTCTGTGGTAAGGTTGTGTACATAACTACTGTGGGTGGTTTGGAACTGTACAGATATTGCATGTAGAGTGCTCAGTGCCATGGAATACTCCAATGCAAGCTGAATTCAGTAACCTACTTGGTACCATTTACAGTGGAACAGCCATTGACTTGGTTTACTTCTACAAAGGCTAAAGTTCCACTGTGTAGAGAAGGTAATGTTACTGAAAGTAACTTCTGCTGCATAGGTAGCACACTCATAAAATTGGTTGCAGAGAACTCGAAATCATATGGATAGTGTGATAACAATATTTAGATCATGTCAGCACATAGTAGTTATCAGCAAAATTGAACTGTACACTCCATTGAGTTGAATGCATTACTTTCTATTCAATTCATTCTGTGGTAAGGTTGTGAACATAACTACTCTGGGTGGTTTGGAACTGTACAGATAATGCATGTAGAGTGCTCAGTGCCATGGAATACTCCAATGCAAGCTGAATTCAGTAACCTACTTGGTACCATTTACAGTGGAACAGCCATTGACTTGGTTTACTTCTGCAAACGCTAAAGTTCCACTGTGTAGAGAATGTAATGTTACTGAAAGTAACTTCTGGAGAATAGGTAGCACACTCATAAAATTAGTTGCAGTCAACTCTAAATTATATGGATAGTGTGATAACAATGTTTAGATCATGTCAGCACATAGTAGTTATCAGCAAAATTGAACAGTACACTCCATTCAGTTGAATGCATTACTTTCTATTCAATTCATTCTGTGGTAAGGTTGTGTACATAACTGCTCTGGGTGGTTTGGAACTGTATAGATTTTGCATGTAGAGTGCTCAGTGCCATGGAATACTCCAATGCAATGTGAATTCACTAACCTACCTGGTACCATTTACAGTGGAACAGCCATTGACTTGGTTTACTTCTGCAAACGCTAAAGATCCACTGTGTAGAGAATGTAATGTTACTGAAAGTAACCTGGAGAATTGGTAGCACACTCATAAAATTAGTTGCAGTCAACTCTAAATTATATGGATAGTGTGATAACAATGTTTAGATCATGTCAGCACATAGTAGTTATCAGCAAAATTGAACAGTACACTCCATTCAGTTGAATGCATTACTTTCTATTCAATTCATTCTGTGGTAAGGTTGTGTACATAACTACTGTGGGTGGTTTGGAACTGTACAGATATTGCATGTAGAGTGCTCAGTGCCATGGAATACTCCAATGCAAGCTGAATTCAGTAACCTACTTGGTACCATTTACAGTGGAACAGCCATTGACTTGGTTTACTTCTACAAAGGCTAAAGTTCCACTGTGTAGAGAAGGTAATGTTACTGAAAGTAACTTCTGCTGCATAGGTAGCACACTCATAAAATTGGTTGCAGAGAACTCGAAATCATATGGATAGTGTGATAACAATGTTTAGATCATGTCAGCACATAGTAGTTATCAGCAAAATTGAACAGTACACTCCATTCAGTTGAATGCATTACTTTCTATTCAATTCATTCTGTGGTAAGGTTGTGTACATAACTGCTCTGGGTGGTTTGGAACTGTATAGATTTTGCATGTAGAGTGCTCAGTGCCATGGAATACTAAAAATGCAATGTGAATTCACTAACCTACCTGGTACCATTTACAGTGGAACAGCCATTGACTTGGTTTACTTCTGCAAACGCTAAAGTTCCACTGTGTAGAGAATGTAATGTTACTGAAAGTAACCTGGAGAATAGGTAGCACACTCATAAAATTAGTTGCAGTCAACTCTAAATTATATGGATAGTGTGATAACAATGTTTAGATCATGTCAGCACATAGTAGTTATCAGCAAAATTGAACAGTACACTCCATTCAGTTGAATGCATTACTTTCTATTCAATTCATTCTGTGGTAAGGTTGTGTACATAACTACTCTGGGTGGTTTGGAACTGTACAGATATTGCATGTAGAGTGCTCAGTGCCATGGAATACTCCAATGCAAGCTGAATTCAGTAACCTACTTGGTACCATTTACAGTGGAACAGCCATTGACTTGGATTTCTTCTGCAAAGTCTAAAGTTCCACTGTGTAGAGAAGGTAATGTTACTGAAAGTAACTTCTGCTGCATAGGTAGCACACTCATAAAATTGGTTGCAGACAACTCTAAACCATATGGTTAGTGCGCTAACAATGTTTAGATCATGTTAGCACATAGTAGGTATCAGCAAAATTGAACTATACACTCCATTCAGTTGAATGCATTACTTTCTATTCAATGCATTCTGTGGTAAGGTTGTGTACATAACTGCTCTGGGTGGTTTGGAACTGTATAGATTTTGCATGTAGAGTGCTCAGTGCCATGGAATACTCCAATGCAATGTGAATTCACTAACCTACTTGGTACCATTTACAGTGGAACAGCCATTGACTTGGTTTACTTCTACAAAGGCTAAAGTTCCACTGTGTAGAGAAGGTAATGTTACTGAAAGTAACTTCTGCTGCATAGGTAGCACACTCATAAAATTGGTTTCAGAGAAGTCGAAATCATATGGATAGTGTGATAACAATGTTTAGATCATGTCAGCACATAGTAGTTATCAGCAAAATTGAACAGTACACTCCATTCAGTTGAATGCATTACTTTCTATTCAATTCATTCTGTGGTAAGGTTGTGTACATAACTGCTCTGGGTGGTTTGGAACTGTATAGATTTTGCATGTAGAGTGCTCAGTGCCATGGAATACTAAAAATGCAATGTGAATTCACTAACCTACCTGGTACCATTTACAGTGGAACAGCCATTGACTTGGTTTACTTCTGCAAACGCTAAAGTTCCACTGTGTAGAGAATGTAATGTTACTGAAAGTAACCTGGAGAATAGGTAGCACACTCATAAAATTAGTTGCAGTCAACTCTAAATTATATGGATAGTGTGATAACAATGTTTAGATCATGTCAGCACATAGTAGTTATCAGCAAAATTGAACAGTACACTCCATTCAGTTGAATGCATTACTTTCTATTCAATTCATTCTGTGGTAAGGTTGTGTACATAACTACTCTGGGTGGTTTGGAACTGTACAGATATTGCATGTAGAGTGCTCAGTGCCATGGAATACTCCAATGCAAGCTGAATTCAGTAACCTACTTGGTACCATTTACAGTGGAACAGCCATTGACTTGGATTTCTTCTGCAAAGTCTAAAGTTCCACTGTGTAGAGAAGGTAATGTTACTGAAAGTAACTTCTGCTGCATAGGTAGCACACTCATAAAATTGGTTGCAGACAACTCTAAACCATATGGTTAGTGCGCTAACAATGTTTAGATCATGTTAGCACATAGTAGGTATCAGCAAAATTGAACTATACACTCCATTCAGTTGAATGCATTACTTTCTATTCAATGCATTCTGTGGTAAGGTTCTGTACATAACTACTCTGGGTGGTTTGGAACTGTACAGATATTGCATGTAGAGTGCTCAGTGCCATGGAATACTCCAATGCAATGTGAATTCACTAACCTACTTGGTACCATTTACAGTGGAACAGCCATTGACTTGGATTTCTTCTGCAAAGGCTAAAGTTCCACTGTGTAGAGAAGGTAATGTTACTGAAAGTAACTTCTGCTGCATAGGTAGCGCACTCATAAAATTGGTTGCAGACAACTCTAAATCATATGGTTAGTGCGCTAACAATGTTTAGATCATGTTAGCACATAGTAGGTATCAGCAAAATTGAACTATACACTCCATTCAGTTGAATGCATTACTTTCTATTCAATGCATTCTGTGGTAAGGTTGTGTACATAACTGCTCTGGGTGGTTTGGAACTGTATAGATTTTGCATGTAGAGTGCTCAGTGCCATGGAATACTCCAATGCAATGTGAATTCACTAACCTACTTGGTACCATTTACAGTGGAACAGCCATTGACTTGGTTTACTTCTGCAAACGCTAAAGATCCACTGTGTAGAGAATGTAATGTTACTGAAAGTAACCTGGAGAATTGGTAGCACACTCATAAAATTAGTTGCAGTCAACTCTAAATTATATGGATAGTGTGATAACAATGTTTAGATCATGTCAGCACATAGTAGTTATCAGCAAAATTGAACAGTACACTCCATTCAGTTGAATGCATTACTTTCTATTCAATTCATTCTGTGGTAAGGTTGTGTACATAACTACTGTGGGTGGTTTGGAACTGTACAGATATTGCATGTAGAGTGCTCAGTGCCATGGAATACTCCAATGCAAGCTGAATTCAGTAACCTACTTGGTACCATTTACAGTGGAACAGCCATTGACTTGGTTTACTTCTACAAAGGCTAAAGTTCCACTGTGTAGAGAAGGTAATGTTACTGAAAGTAACTTCTGCTGCATAGGTAGCACACTCATAAAATTGGTTGCAGAGAACTCGAAATCATATGGATAGTGTGATAACAATGTTTAGATCATGTCAGCACATAGTAGTTATCAGCAAAATTGAACAGTACACTCCATTCAGTTGAATGCATTACTTTCTATTCAATTCATTCTGTGGTAAGGTTGTGTACATAACTGCTCTGGGTGGTTTGGAACTGTATAGATTTTGCATGTAGAGTGCTCAGTGCCATGGAATACTAAAAATGCAATGTGAATTCACTAACCTACCTGGTACCATTTACAGTGGAACAGCCATTGACTTGGTTTACTTCTGCAAACGCTAAAGTTCCACTGTGTAGAGAATGTAATGTTACTGAAAGTAACCTGGAGAATAGGTAGCACACTCATAAAATTAGTTGCAGTCAACTCTAAATTATATGGATAGTGTGATAACAATGTTTAGATCATGTCAGCACATAGTAGTTATCAGCAAAATTGAACAGTACACTCCATTCAGTTGAATGCATTACTTTCTATTCAATTCATTCTGTGGTAAGGTTGTGTACATAACTACTCTGGGTGGTTTGGAACTGTACAGATATTGCATGTAGAGTGCTCAGTGCCATGGAATACTCCAATGCAAGCTGAATTCAGTAACCTACTTGGTACCATTTACAGTGGAACAGCCATTGACTTGGATTTCTTCTGCAAAGTCTAAAGTTCCACTGTGTAGAGAAGGTAATGTTACTGAAAGTAACTTCTGCTGCATAGGTAGCACACTCATAAAATTGGTTGCAGACAACTCTAAACCATATGGTTAGTGCGCTAACAATGTTTAGATCATGTTAGCACATAGTAGGTATCAGCAAAATTGAACTATACACTCCATTCAGTTGAATGCATTACTTTCTATTCAATGCATTCTGTGGTAAGGTTGTGTACATAACTGCTCTGGGTGGTTTGGAACTGTATAGATTTTGCATGTAGAGTGCTCAGTGCCATGGAATACTCCAATGCAATGTGAATTCACTAACCTACTTGGTACCATTTACAGTGGAACAGCCATTGACTTGGTTTACTTCTACAAAGGCTAAAGTTCCACTGTGTAGAGAAGGTAATGTTACTGAAAGTAACTTCTGCTGCATAGGTAGCACACTCATAAAATTGGTTTCAGAGAAGTCGAAATCATATGGATAGTGTGATAACAATGTTTAGATCATGTCAGCACATAGTAGTTATCAGCAAAATTGAACAGTACACTCCATTCAGTTGAATGCATTACTTTCTATTCAATTCATTCTGTGGTAAGGTTGTGTACATAACTGCTCTGGGTGGTTTGGAACTGTATAGATTTTGCATGTAGAGTGCTCAGTGCCATGGAATACTAAAAATGCAATGTGAATTCACTAACCTACCTGGTACCATTTACAGTGGAACAGCCATTGACTTGGTTTACTTCTGCAAACGCTAAAGTTCCACTGTGTAGAGAATGTAATGTTACTGAAAGTAACCTGGAGAATAGGTAGCACACTCATAAAATTAGTTGCAGTCAACTCTAAATTATATGGATAGTGTGATAACAATGTTTAGATCATGTCAGCACATAGTAGTTATCAGCAAAATTGAACAGTACACTCCATTCAGTTGAATGCATTACTTTCTATTCAATTCATTCTGTGGTAAGGTTGTGTACATAACTACTCTGGGTGGTTTGGAACTGTACAGATATTGCATGTAGAGTGCTCAGTGCCATGGAATACTCCAATGCAAGCTGAATTCAGTAACCTACTTGGTACCATTTACAGTGGAACAGCCATTGACTTGGATTTCTTCTGCAAAGTCTAAAGTTCCACTGTGTAGAGAAGGTAATGTTACTGAAAGTAACTTCTGCTGCATAGGTAGCACACTCATAAAATTGGTTGCAGACAACTCTAAACCATATGGTTAGTGCGCTAACAATGTTTAGATCATGTTAGCACATAGTAGGTATCAGCAAAATTGAACTATACACTCCATTCAGTTGAATGCATTACTTTCTATTCAATGCATTCTGTGGTAAGGTTCTGTACATAACTACTCTGGGTGGTTTGGAACTGTACAGATATTGCATGTAGAGTGCTCAGTGCCATGGAATACTCCAATGCAATGTGAATTCACTAACCTACTTGGTACCATTTACAGTGGAACAGCCATTGACTTGGATTTCTTCTGCAAAGGCTAAAGTTCCACTGTGTAGAGAAGGTAATGTTACTGAAAGTAACTTCTGCTGCATAGGTAGCGCACTCATAAAA
Organism: Hypanus sabinus; assembly: GCF_030144855.1. NCBI lineage: Eukaryota > Metazoa > Chordata > Chondrichthyes > Myliobatiformes > Dasyatidae > Hypanus > Hypanus sabinus. Next base: position 78,241,748 of record NC_082723.1, on the reverse strand, counting down.
TTGGTTGCAGACAACTCTAAATCATATGGTTAGTGCGCTAACAATGTTTAGATCATGTTAGCACATAGTAGGTATCAGCAAAATTGAACTATACACTCCATTCAGTTGAATGCATTACTTTCTATTCAATGCATTCTGTGGTAAGGTTGTGTACATAACTGCTCTGGGTGGTTTGGAACTGTATAGATTTTGCATGTAGAGTGCTCAGTGCCATGGAATACTCCAATGCAATGTGAATTCACTAACCTACTTGGTACCATTTACAGTGGAACAGCCATTGACTTGGATTTCTTCTGCAAAGGCTAAAGTTCCACTGTGTAGAGAAGGTAATGTTACAGAAAGTAACTTCTGCTGCATAGGTAGCACACTCATAAAATTGGTTGCAGACAACTCTAAATCATATGGTTAGTGCGCTAACAATGTTTAGATCATGTTAGCACATAGTAGGTATCAGCAAAATTGAACTATACACTCCATTCAGTTGAATGCATTACTTTCTATTCAATGCATTCTGTTGTAAGGTTGTGTACATAACTGCTCTGGGTGGTTTGGAACTGCATAGATTTTGCATGTAGAGTGCTCAGTGCCATGGAATACTCCAATGCAAGCTGAATTCAGTAACCTACTTGGTACCATTTACAGTGGAACAGCCATTGACTTGGATTTCTTCTGCAAAGTCTAAAGTTCCACTGTGTAGAGAAGGTAATGTTACTGAAAGTAACTTCTGCTGCATAGGTAGCACACTCATAAAATTGGTTGCACACAACTCTAAACCATATGGTTAGTGCGCTAACAATGTTTAGATCATGTTAGCACATAGTAGGTATCAGCAAAATTGAACTATACACTCCATTCAGTTGAATGCATTACTTTCTATTCAATGCATTCTGTGGTAAGGTTGTGTACATAACTGCTCTGGGTGGTTTGGAACTGTATAGATTTTGCATGTAGAGCGCTCAGTGCCATGGAATACTCCAATGCAAGCTGAATTCAGTAACCTACTTGGTACCATTTACAGTGGAACAGCCATTGACTTGGTTTACTTCTGCAAACGCTAAAGTTCCACTGTGTAGAGAATGTAATGTTACTGAAAGTAACCTGGAGAATAGGTAGCACACTCATAAAATTAGTTGCAGTCAACTCTAAATTATATGGATAGTGTGATAACAATGTTTAGATCAAGTCAGCACATAGTAGTTATCAGCAAAATTGAACAGTACACTCCATTCAGTTGAATGCATTACTTTCTATTCAATTCATTCTGTGGTAAGGTTGTGTACATAACTACTCTGGGTGGTTTGGAACTGTACAGATATTGCATGTAGAGTGCTCAGTGCCATGGAATACTCCAATGCAATGTGAATTCACTAACCTACTTGGTACCATTTACAGTGGAACAGCCATTGACTTGGATTTCTTCTGCAAAGGCTAAAGTTCCACTGTGTAGAGAAGGTAATGTTACTGAAAGTAACTTCTGCTGCATAGGTAGCACACTCATAAAATTGGTTGCAGACAACTCTAAATCATATGGTTAGTGCGCTAACAATGTTTAGATCATGTTAGCACATAGTAGGTATCAGCAAAATTGAACTATACACTCCATTCAGTTGAATGCATTACTTTCTATTCAATGCATTCTGTGGTAAGGTTGTGTACATAACTGCTCTGGGTGGTTTGGAACTGTATAGATTTTGCATGTAGAGTGCTCAGTGCCATGGAATACTCCAATGCAATGTGAATTCACTAACCTACTTGGTACCATTTACAGTGGAACAGCCATTGACTTGGATTTCTTCTGCAAAGGCTAAAGTTCCACTGTGTAGAGAAGGTAATGTTACTGAAAGTAACTTCTGCTGCATAGGTAGCACACTCATAAAATTGGTTGCAGAGAACTCGAAATCATATGGATAGTGTGATAACAATATTTAGATCATGTCAGCACATAGTAGTTATCAGCAAAATTGAACTGTACACTCCATTGAGTTGAATGCATTACTTTCTATTCAATTCATTCTGTGGTAAGGTTGTGAACATAACTACACTGGGTGGTTTGGAACTGTACAGATAATGCATGTAGAGTGCTCAGTGCCATGGAATACTCCAATGCAAGCTGAATTCAGTAACCTACTTGGTACCATTTACACTGGAACAGCCATTGACTTGGTTTACTTCTACAAAGGCTAAAGTTCCACTGTGTAGAGAAGATAATGTTACTGAAAGTAACTTCTGCTGCATAGGTAGCACACTCATAAAATTGTTTGCAGACAACTCTAAATCATATGGATAGTGTGATAACAATGTTTAGATCATGTCAGCACATAGTAGGTATCAGCAAAATTGAACTGTACACTCCATTCACTTGAATGCATTACTTTCTATTCAATGCATTCTGTGGTAAGGTTGTGTACATAACTGCTCTGGGTGGTTTGGAACTGTATAGATTTTGCATGTAGAGTGCTCAGTGCCATGGAATACTCCAATGCAAGCTGAATTCAGTAACCTACTTGGTACCATTTACAGTGGAACAGCCATTGACTTGGATTTCTTCTGCAAAGGCTAAAGTTCCACTGTGTAGAGAAGGTAATGTTACTGAAAGTAACTTCTGCTGCATAGGTAGCACACTCATAAAATTGGTTGCAGACAACTCTGAATCATATGGCTAGTGTGCAAACAATGTTTAGATCATGTCAGCACATAGTAGTTATTAGCAAAATTGAACTGTACACTCCATTCAGTTGAATGCAGTACTTTCTATTCAATTCATTCTGTGGTAAGGTTGTGAACATAACTACTCTGGGTGGTTTGGAACTGTACAGATAATGCATGTAGAGTGCTCAGTGCCATGGAATACTCCAATGCAAGCTGAATTCAGTAACCTACTTGGTACCATTTACACTGGAACAGCCATTGACTTGGTTTACTTCTACAAAGGCTAAAGTTCCACTGTGTAGAGAAGGTAATGTTACTGAAAGTAACTTCTGCTGCATAGGTAGCACACTCATAAAATTGGTTGCAGACAACTCTAAATCATATGGTTAGTGCGCTAACAATGTTTAGATCATGTTAGCACATAGTAGGTATCAGCAAAATTGAACTGTACACTCCATTCACTTGAATGCATTACTTTCTATTCAATGCATTCTGTGGTAAGGTTGTGTACATAACTGCTCTGGGTGGTTTGGAACTGTATAGATTTTGCATGTAGAGTGCTCAGTGCCATGGAATACTCCAATGCAATGTGAATTCACTAACCTACCTGGTACCATTTACAGTGGAACAGCCATTGACTTGGTTTACTTCTGCAAACGCTAAAGTTCCACTGTGTAGAGAATGTAATGTTACTGAATGTAACTTCTGGAGAATAGGTAGCACACTCATAAAATTAGTTGCAGTCAACTCTAAATTATATGGATAGTGTGATAACAATGTTTAGATCATGTCAGCACATAGTAGTTATCAGCAAAATTGAACAGTACACTCCACTCAGTTGAATGCATTACTTTCTATTCAATGCATTCTGTGGTAAGGTTGTGTACATAACTGCTCTGGGTGGTTTGGAACTGTACAGATAATGCATGTAGAGTGCTCAGTGCCATGGAATACTCCAATGCAATGTGAATTCACTAACCTACTTGGTACCATTTACAGTGGAACAGCCATTGACTTGGTTTACTTCTGCAAACGCTAAAGTTCCACTGTGTAGAGAATGTAATGTTACTGAAAGTAACTTCTGGTGAATAGGTAGCACACTCATAAAATTAGTTGCAGTCAACTCTAAATCATATGGATAGTGTGATAACAATGTTTAGATCATGTCAGCACATAGTAGTTATCAGCAAAATTGAACAGTACCCTGCATTCAGTTGAATGCATTACTTTCTATTCAATTCATTCTGTGGTAAGGTTGTGTACATAACTACTCTGGGTGGTTTGGAACTGTACAGATATTGCATGTAGAGTGCTCAGTGCCATGGAATACTCCAATGCAAGCTGAATTCAGTAACCTACTTGGTACCATTTACAGTGGAACATCCATTGACTTGGATTTCTTCTGCAAAGGCTAAAGTTCCACTGTGTAGAGAAGGTAATGTTACCAAAAGTAACTTCTGCTGCATAGGTAGCACACTCATAAAATTGGTTGCAGACAACTCTGAATCATATGGCTAGTGTGCAAACAATGTTTAGATCATGTCAGCACATAGTAGTTATTAGCAAAATTGAACTGTACACTCCTTTCAGTTGAATGCAGTACTTTCTTTTCAATTCATTCTGTGGTAAGGTTGTGAACATAACTACTCTGGGTGGTTTGGAACTGTACAGATAATGCATGTGGAGTGCTCAGTGCCATGGAATACTCCAATGCAAGCTGAATTCAGTAACCTACTTGGTACCATTTACACTGGAACAGCCATTGACTTGGTATACTTCTACAAAGGCTAAAGTTCCACTGTGTAGAGAAGGTAATGTTACTGAAAGTAACTTCTGCTGCATAGGTAGCACACTCATAAAATTGGTTGCAGACAACTCTAAATCATATGGTTAGTGCGCTAACAATGTTTAGATCATGTTAGCACATAGTAGGTATCAGCAAAATTGAACTATACACTCCATTCAGTTGAATGCATTACTTTCTATTCAATGCATTCTGTGGTAAGGTTGTGTACATAACTGCTCTGGGTGGTTTGGAACTGTACAGATAATGCATGTAGAGTGCTCAGTGCCATGGAATACTCCAATGCAATGTGAATTCACTAACCTACTTGGTACCATTTACAGTGGAACAGCCATTGACTTGGTTTACTTCTGCAAACGCTAAAGTTCCACTGTGTAGAGAATGTAATGTTACTGAAAGTAACTTCTGGTGAATAGGTAGCACACTCATAAAATTAGTTGCAGTCAACTCTAAATCATATGGATAGTGTGATAACAATGTTTAGATCATGTCAGCACATAGTAGTTATCAGCAAAATTGAACAGTACCCTGCATTCAGTTGAATGCATTACTTTCTATTCAATTCATTCTGTGGTAAGGTTGTGTACATAACTACTCTGGGTGGTTTGGAACTGTACAGATATTGCATGTAGAGTGCTCAGTGCCATGGAATACTCCAATGCAAGCTGAATTCAGTAACCTACTTGGTACCATTTACAGTGGAACATCCATTGACTTGGATTTCTTCTGCAAAGGCTAAAGTTCCACTGTGTAGAGAAGGTAATGTTACCAAAAGTAACTTCTGCTGCATAGGTAGCACACTCATAAAATTGGTTGCAGACAACTCTGAATCATATGGCTAGTGTGCAAACAATGTTTAGATCATGTCAGCACATAGTAGTTATTAGCAAAATTGAACTGTACACTCCATTCAGTTGAATGCAGTACTTTCTTTTCAATTCATTCTGTGGTAAGGTTGTGAACATAACTACTCTGGGTGGTTTGGAACTGTACAGATAATGCATGTGGAGTGCTCAGTGCCATGGAATACTCCAATGCAAGCTGAATTCAGTAACCTACTTGGTACCATTTACACTGGAACAGCCATTGACTTGGTATACTTCTACAAAGGCTAAAGTTCCACTGTGTAGAGAAGGTAATGTTACTGAAAGTAACTTCTGCTGCATAGGTAGCACACTCATAAAATTGGTTGCAGACAACTCTAAATCATATGGTTAGTGCGCTAACAATGTTTAGATCATGTTAGCACATAGTAGGTATCAGCAAAATTGAACTATACACTCCATTCAGTTGAATGCATTACTTTCTATTCAATGCATTCTGTGGTAAGGTTGTGTACATAACTGCTCTGGGTGGTTTAGAACTGTACAGATAATGCATGTAGAGTGCTCAGTGCCATGGAATACTCCAATGCAATGTGAATTCACTAACCTACTTGGTACCATTTACAGTGGAACAGCCATTGACTTGGTTTACTTCTGCAAACGCTAAAGTTCCACTGTGTAGAGAATGTAATGTTACTGAAAGTAACTTCTGGTGAATAGGTAGCACACTCATAAAATTAGTTGCAGTCAACTCTAAATCATATGGATAGTGTGATAACAATGTTTAGATCATGTCAGCACATAGTAGTTATCAGCAAAATTGAACAGTACCCTGCATTCAGTTGAATGCATTACTTTCTATTCAATTCATTCTGTGGTAAGGTTGTGAACATAACTACTCTGGGTGGTTTGGAACTGTACAGATAATGCATGTAGAGTGCTCAGTGCCATGGAATACTCCAATGCAATGTGAATTCACTAACCTACTTGGTACCATTTACAGTGGAACAGCCATTGACTTGGATTTCTTCTGCAAAGGCTAAAGTTCCACTGTGTAGAGAAGGTAATGTTACTGAAAGTAACTTCTGCTGCATAGGTAGCACACTCATAAAATTGGTTGCAGACAACTCTAAATCATATGGTTAGTGCGCTAACAATGTTTAGATCATGTTAGCACATAGTAGGTATCAGCAAAATTGAACTATACACTCCATTCAGTTGAATGCATTACTTTCTATTCAATGCATTCTGTGGTAAGGTTGTGTACATATCTGCTCTGGGTGGTTTGGAACTGCATAGATTTTGCATGTAGAGTGCTCAGTGCCATGGAATACTCCAATGCAAGCTGAATTCAGTAACCTACTTGGTACCATTTACAGTGGAACAGCCATTGACTTGGTTTACTTCTACAAAGGCTAAAGTTCCACTGTGTAGAGAAGGTAATGTTACTGAAAGTAACTTCTGCTGCATAGGTAGCACACTCATAAAATTGGTTGCAGAGAACTCGAAATCATATGGATAGTGTGATAACAATATTTAGATCATGTCAGCACATAGTAGTTATCAGCAAAATTGAACTGTACACTCCATTGAGTTGAATGCATTACTTTCTATTCAATTCATTCTGTGGTAAGGTTGTGAACATAACTACACTGGGTGGTTTGGAACTGTACAGATAATGCATGTAGGGTGCTCAGTGCCATGGAATACTCCAATGCAAGCTGAATTCAGTAACCTACTTGGTACCATTTACACTGGAACAGCCATTGACTTGGTTTACTTCTACAAAGGCTAAAGTTCCACTGTGTAGAGAAGATAATGTTACTGAAAGTAACTTCTGCTGCATAGGTAGCACACTCATAAAATTGGTTGCAGACAACTCTAAATCATATGGTTAGTGCGCTAACAATGTTTAGATCATGTTAGCACATAGTAGGTATCAGCAAAATTGAACTATACACTCCATTCAGTTGAATGCATTACTTTCTATTCAATGCATTCTGTGGTAAGGTTGTGTACATAACTGCTCTGGGTGGTTTAGAACTGTACAGATAATGCATGTAGAGTGCTCAGTGCCATGGAATACTCCAATGCAATGTGAATTCACTAACCTACTTGGTACCATTTACAGTGGAACAGCCATTGACTTGGTTTACTTCTGCAAACGCTAAAGTTCCACTGTGTAGAGAATGTAATGTTACTGAAAGTAACTTCTGGTGAATAGGTAGCACACTCATAAAATTAGTTGCAGTCAACTCTAAATCATATGGATAGTGTGATAACAATGTTTAGATCATGTCAGCACATAGTAGTTATCAGCAAAATTGAACAGTACCCTGCATTCAGTTGAATGCATTACTTTCTATTCAATTCATTCTGTGGTAAGGTTGTGAACATAACTACTCTGGGTGGTTTGGAACTGTACAGATAATGCATGTAGAGTGCTCAGTGCCATGGAATACTCCAATGCAATGTGAATTCACTAACCTACTTGGTACCATTTACAGTGGAACAGCCATTGACTTGGATTTCTTCTGCAAAGGCTAAAGTTCCACTGTGTAGAGAAGGTAATGTTACTGAAAGTAACTTCTGCTGCATAGGTAGCACACTCATAAAATTGGTTGCAGAGAACTCGAAATCATATGGATAGTGTGATAACAATATTTAGATCATGTCAGCACATAGTAGTTATCAGCAAAATTGAACTGTACACTCCATTGAGTTGAATGCATTACTTTCTATTCAATTCATTCTGTGGTAAGGTTGTGAACATAACTACACTGGGTGGTTTGGAACTGTACAGATAATGCATGTAGGGTGCTCAGTGCCATGGAATACTCCAATGCAAGCTGAATTCAGTAACCTACTTGGTACCATTTACACTGGAACAGCCATTGACTTGGTTTACTTCTACAAAGGCTAAAGTTCCACTGTGTAGAGAAGATAATGTTACTGAAAGTAACTTCTGCTGCATAGGTAGCACACTCATAAAATTGTTTGCAGACAACTCTAAATCATATGGATAGTGTGATAACAATGTTTAGATCAGGTCAGCACATAGTAGGTATCAGTAAAATTGAACTGTACACTCCATTCACTTGAATGCATTACTTTCTATTCAATGCATTCTGTGGTAAGGTTGTGTACATAACTGCTCTGGGTGGTTTGGAACTGTATAGATTTTGCATGTAGAGTGCTCAGTGCCATGGAATACTCCAATGCAATGTGAATTCACTAACCTACCTGGTACCATTTACAGTGGAACAGCCATTGACTTGGTTTACTTCTGCAAACGCTAAAGTTCCACTGTGTAGAGAATGTAATGTTACTGAAAGTAACCTGGAGAATAGGTAGCACACTCATAAAATTAGTTGCAGTCAACTCTAAATTATATGGATAGTGTGATAACAATGTTTAGATCATGTCAGCACATAGTAGTTATCAGCAAAATTGAACAGTACACTCCATTCAGTTGAATGCATTACTTTCTATTCAATTCATTCTGTGGTAAGGTTGTGTACATAACTACTCTGGGTGGTTTGGAACTGTACAGATATTGCATGTAGAGTGCTCAGTGCCATGGAATACTCCAATGCAAGCTGAATTCAGTAACCTACTTGGTACCATTTACAGTGGAACAGCCATTGACTTGGATTTCTTCTGCAAAGTCTAAAGTTCCACTGTGTAGAGAAGGTAATGTTACTGAAAGTAACTTCTGCTGCATAGGTAGCACACTCATAAAATTGGTTGCAGACAACTCTAAACCATATGGTTAGTGCGCTAACAATGTTTAGATCATGTTAGCACATAGTAGGTATCAGCAAAATTGAACTATACACTCCATTCAGTTGAATGCATTACTTTCTATTCAATGCATTCTGTGGTAAGGTTGTGTACATAACTGCTCTGGGTGGTTTGGAACTGTATAGATTTTGCATGTAGAGTGCTCAGTGCCATGGAATACTCCAATGCAATGTGAATTCACTAACCTACTTGGTACCATTTACAGTGGAACAGCCATTGACTTGGATTTCTTCTGCAAAGGCTAAAGTTCCACTGTGTAGAGAAGGTAATGTTACAGAAAGTAACTTCTGCTGCATAGGTAGCACACTCATAAAATTGGTTGCAGACAACTCTAAATCATATGGTTAGTGCGCTAACAATGTTTAGATCATGTTAGCACATAGTAGGTATCAGCAAAATTGAACTATACACTCCATTCAGTTGAATGCATTACTTTCTATTCAATGCATTCTGTGGTAAGGTTGTGTACATAACTGCTCTGGGTGGTTTGGAACTGCATAGATTTTGCATGTAGAGTGCTCAGTGCCATGGAATACTCCAATGCAAGCTGAATTCAGTAACCTACTTGGTACCATTTACAGTGGAACAGCCATTGACTTGGATTTCTTCTGCAAAGTCTAAAGTTCCACTGTGTAGAGAAGGTAATGTTACTGAAAGTAACTTCTGCTGCATAGGTAGCACACTCATAAAATTGGTTGCAGACAACTCTAAACCATATGGTTAGTGCGCTAACAATGTTTAGATCATGTTAGCACATAGTAGGTATCAGCAAAATTGAACTATACACTCCATTCAGTTGAAGGCATTACTTTCTATTCAATGCATTCTGTGGTAAGGTTGTGTACATAACTGCTCTGGGTGGTTTGGAACTGTATAGATTTTGCATGTAGAGCGCTCAGTGCCATGGAATACTCCAATGCAAGCTGAATTCAGTAACCTACTTGGTACCATTTACAGTGGAACAGCCATTGACTTGGTTTACTTCTGCAAACGCTAAAGTTCCACTGTGTAGAGAATGTAATGTTACTGAAAGTAACCTGGAGAATAGGTAGCACACTCATAAAATTAGTTGCAGTCAACTCTAAATTATATGGATAGTGTGATAACAATGTTTAGATCATGTCAGCACATAGTATTTATCAGCAAAATTGAACAGTACACTCCATTCAGTTGAATGCATTACTTTCTATTCAATTCATTCTGTGGTAAGGTTGTGTACATAACTACTCTGGGTGGTTTGGAACTGTACAGATATTGCATATAGAGTGCTCAGTGCCATGGAATACTCCAATGCAATGTGAATTCACTAACCTACTTGGTACCATTTACAGTGGAACAGCCATTGACTTGGATTTCTTCTGCAAAGGCTAAAGTTCCACTGTGTAGAGAAGGTAATGTTACTGAAAGTAACTTCTGCTGCATAGGTAGCACAGTCATAAAATTGGTTGCAGACAACTCTAAATCATATGGTTAGTGCGCTAACAATGTTTAGATCATGTTAGCACATAGTAGGTATCAGCAAAATTGAACTATACACTCCATTCAGTTGAATGCATTACTTTCTATTCAATGCATTCTGTGGTAAGGTTGTGTACATAACTGCTCTGGGTGGTTTGGAACTGTATAGATTTTGCATGTAGAGTGCTCAGTGCCATGGAATACTCCAATGCAATGTGAATTCACTAACCTACTTGGTACCATTTACAGTGGAACAGCCATTGACTTGGATTTCTTCTGCAAAGGCTAAAGTTCCACTGTGTAGAGAAGGTAATGTTACTGAAAGTAACCTGCTGCATAGGTAGCACACTCATAAAATTGGTTTCAGACAACTCTAAATCATATGGTTAGTGCGCTAACAATGTTTAGATCATGTTAGCACATAGTAGGTATCAGCAAAATTGAACTATACACTCCATTCAGTTGAATGCATTACTTTCTATTCAATGCATTCTGTGGTAAGGTTGTGTACATAACTGCTCTGGGTGGTTTGGAACTGCATAGATTTTGCATGTAGAGTGCTCAGTGCCATGGAATACTCCAATGCAAGCTGAATTCAGTAACCTACTTGGTACCATTTACAGTGGAACAGCCATTGACTTGGATTTCTTCTGCAAAGTCTAAAGTTCCACTGTGTAGAGAAGGTAATGTTACTGAAAGTAACTTCTGCTGCATAGGTAGCACACTCATAAAATTGGTTGCAGACAACTCTAAACCATATGGTTAGTGCGCTAACAATGTTTAGATCATGTTAGCACATAGTAGGTATCAGCAAAATTGAACTATACACTCCATTCAGTTGAATGCATTACTTTCTATTTAATGCATTCTGTGGTAAGGTTGTGTACATAACTGCTCTGGGTGGTTTGGAACTGTATAGATTTTGCATGTAGAGCGCTCAGTGCCATGGAATACTCCAATGCAAGCTGAATTCAGTAACCTACTTGGTACCATTTACAGTGGAACAGCCATTGACTTGGTTTACTTCTGCAAACGCTAAAGTTCCACTGTGTAGAGAATGTAATGTTACTGAAAGTAACCTGGAGAATAGGTAGCACACTCATAAAATTAGTTGCAGTCAACTCTAAATTATATGGATAGTGTGATAACAATGTTTAGATCATGTCAGCACATAGTAGTTATCAGCAAAATTGAACTATACACTCCATTCAGTTGAATGCATTACTTTCTATTCAATGCATTCTGTGGTAAGGTTGTGTACATAACTGCTCTGGGTGGTTTGGAACTGTATAGATTTTGCATGTAGAGTGCTCAGTGCCATGGAATACTCCAATGCAATGTGAATTCACTAACCTACTTGGTACCATTTACAGTGGAACAGCCATTGACTTGGATTTCTTCTGCAAAGGCTAAAGTTCCACTGTGTAGAGAAGGTAATGTTACTGAAAGTAACTTCTGCTGCATAGGTAGCACACTCATAAAATTGGTTGCAGACAACTCTAAATCATATGGTTAGTGCGCTAACAATGTTTAGATCATGTTAGCACATAGTAGGTATCAGCAAAATTGAACAGTACACTCCATTCAGTTGAATGCATTACTTTCTATTCAATGCATTCTGTGGTAAGGTTGTGTACATAACTGCTCTGGGTGGTTTGGAACTGCATAGATTTTGCATGTAGAGTGCTCAGTGCCATGGAATACTCCAATGCAAGCTGAATTCAGTAACCTACTTGGTACCATTTACAGTGGAACAGCCATTGACTTGGATTTCTTCTGCAAAGTCTAAAGTTCCACTGTGTAGAGAAGGTAATGTTACTGAAAGTAACTTCTGCTGCATAGGTAGCACACTCATAAAATTGGTTGCAGACAACTCTAAACCATATGGTTAGTGCGCTAACAATGTTTAGATCATGTTAGCACATAGTAGGTATCAGCAAAATTGAACTATACACTCCATTCAGTTGAAGGCATTACTTTCTATTCAATGCATTCTGTGGTAAGGTTGTGTACATAACTGCTCTGGGTGGTTTGGAACTGTATAGATTTTGCATGTAGAGCGCTCAGTGCCATGGAATACTCCAATGCAAGCTGAATTCAGTAACCTACTTGGTACCATTTACAGTGGAACAGCCATTGACTTGGTTTACTTCTGCAAACGCTAAAGTTCCACTGTGTAGAGAATGTAATGTTACTGAAAGTAACCTGGAGAATAGGTAGCACACTCATAAAATTAGTTGCAGTCAACTCTAAATTATATGGATAGTGTGATAACAATGTTTAGATCATGTCAGCACATAGTATTTATCAGCAAAATTGAACAGTACACTCCATTCAGTTGAATGCATTACTTTCTATTCAATTCATTCTGTGGTAAGGTTGTGTACATAACTACTCTGGGTGGTTTGGAACTGTACAGATATTGCATATAGAGTGCTCAGTGCCATGGAATACTCCAATGCAATGTGAATTCACTAACCTACTTGGTACCATTTACAGTGGAACAGCCATTGACTTGGATTTCTTCTGCAAAGGCTAAAGTTCCACTGTGTAGAGAAGGTAATGTTACTGAAAGTAACTTCTGCTGCATAGGTAGCACAGTCATAAAATTGGTTGCAGACAACTCTAAATCATATGGTTAGTGCGCTAACAATGTTTAGATCATGTTAGCACATAGTAGGTATCAGCAAAATTGAACTATACACTCCATTCAGTTGAATGCATTACTTTCTATTCAATGCATTCTGTGGTAAGGTTGTGTACATAACTGCTCTGGGTGGTTTGGAACTGTATAGATTTTGCATGTAGAGTGCTCAGTGCCATGGAATACTCCAATGCAATGTGAATTCACTAACCTACTTGGTACCATTTACAGTGGAACAGCCATTGACTTGGATTTCTTCTGCAAAGGCTAAAGTTCCACTGTGTAGAGAAGGTAATGTTACTGAAAGTAACCTGCTGCATAGGTAGCACACTCATAAAATTGGTTTCAGACAACTCTAAATCATATGGTTAGTGCGCTAACAATGTTTAGATCATGTTAGCACATAGTAGGTATCAGCAAAATTGAACTATACACTCCATTCAGTTGAATGCATTACTTTCTATTCAATGCATTCTGTGGTAAGGTTGTGTACATAACTGCTCTGGGTGGTTTGGAACTGCATAGATTTTGCATGTAGAGTGCTCAGTGCCATGGAATACTCCAATGCAAGCTGAATTCAGTAACCTACTTGGTACCATTTACAGTGGAACAGCCATTGACTTGGATTTCTTCTGCAAAGTCTAAAGTTCCACTGTGTAGAGAAGGTAATGTTACTGAAAGTAACTTCTGCTGCATAGGTAGCACACTCATAAAATTGGTTGCAGACAACTCTAAACCATATGGTTAGTGCGCTAACAATGTTTAGATCATGTTAGCACATAGTAGGTATCAGCAAAATTGAACTATACACTCCATTCAGTTGAATGCATTACTTTCTATTTAATGCATTCTGTGGTAAGGTTGTGTACATAACTGCTCTGGGTGGTTTGGAACTGTATAGATTTTGCATGTAGAGCGCTCAGTGCCATGGAATACTCCAATGCAAGCTGAATTCAGTAACCTACTTGGTACCATTTACAGTGGAACAGCCATTGACTTGGTTTACTTCTGCAAACGCTAAAGTTCCACTGTGTAGAGAATGTAATGTTACTGAAAGTAACCTGGAGAATAGGTAGCACACTCATAAAATTAGTTGCAGTCAACTCTAAATTATATGGATAGTGTGATAACAATGTTTAGATCATGTCAGCACATAGTAGTTATCAGCAAAATTGAACTATACACTCCATTCAGTTGAATGCATTACTTTCTATTCAATGCATTCTGTGGTAAGGTTGTGTACATAACTGCTCTGGGTGGTTTGGAACTGTATAGATTTTGCATGTAGAGTGCTCAGTGCCATGGAATACTCCAATGCAATGTGAATTCACTAACCTACTTGGTACCATTTACAGTGGAACAGCCATTGACTTGGATTTCTTCTGCAAAGGCTAAAGTTCCACTGTGTAGAGAAGGTAATGTTACTGAAAGTAACTTCTGCTGCATAGGTAGCACACTCATAAAATTGGTTGCAGACAACTCTAAATCATATGGTTAGTGCGCTAACAATGTTTAGATCATGTTAGCACATAGTAGGTATCAGCAAAATTGAACAGTACACTCCATTCAGTTGAATGCATTACTTTCTATTCAATGCATTCTGTGGTAAGGTTGTGTACATAACTGCTCTGGGTGGTTTGGAACTGCATAGATTTTGCATGTAGAGTGCTCAGTGCCATGGAATACTCCAATGCAAGCTGAATTCAGTAACCTACTTGGTACCATTTACAGTGGAACAGCCATTGACTTGGTTTACTTCTACAAAGGCTAAAGTTCCACTGTGTAGAGAAGGTAATGTTACTGAAAGTAACTTCTGCTGCATAGGTAGCACACTCATAAAATTGGTTGCAGAGAACTCGAAATCATATGGATAGTGTGATAACAATATTTAGATCATGTCAGCACATAGTAGTTATCAGCAAAATTGAACTGTACACTCCATTGAGTTGAATGCATTACTTTCTATTCAATTAATTCTGTGGTAAGGTTGTGAACATAACTACACTGGGTGGTTTGGAACTGTACAGATAATGCATGTAGGGTGCTCAGTGCCATGGAATACTCCAATGCAAGCTGAATTCAGTAACCTACTTGGTACCATTTACACTGGAACAGCCATTGACTTGGTTTACTTCTACAAAGGCTAAAGTTCCACTGTGTAGAGAATGTAATGTTACTGAAAGTAACCTGGAGAATAGGTAGCACACTCATAAAATTAGTTGCAGTCAACTCTAAATTATATGGATAGTGTGATAACAATGTTTAGATCATGTCAGCACATAGTAGTTATCAGCAAAATTGAACTATACACTCCATTCAGTTGAATGCATTACTTTCTATTCAATGCATTCTGTGGTAAGGTTGTGTACATAACTGCTCTGGGTGGTTTGGAACTGTATAGATTTTGCATGTAGAGTGCTCAGTGCCATGGAATACTCCAATGCAATGTGAATTCACTAACCTACTTGGTACCATTTACAGTGGAACAGCCATTGACTTGGATTTCTTCTGCAAAGGCTAAAGTTCCACTGTGTAGAGAAGGTAATGTTACTGAAAGTAACTTCTGCTGCATAGGTAGCACACTCATAAAATTGGTTGCAGACAACTCTAAATCATATGGTTAGTGCGCTAACAATGTTTAGATCATGTTAGCACATAGTAGGTATCAGCAAAATTGAACTATACACTCCATTCAGTTGAATGCATTACTTTCTATTCAATGCATTCTGTGGTAAGGTTGTGTACATAACTGCTCTGGGTGGTTTGGAACTGCATAGATTTTGCATGTAGAGTGCTCAGTGCCATGGAATACTCCAATGCAAGCTGAATTCAGTAACCTACTTGGTACCATTTACAGTGGAACAGCCATTGACTTGGTTTACTTCTACAAAGGCTAAAGTTCCACTGTGTAGAGAAGGTAATGTTACTGAAAGTAACTTCTGCTGCATAGGTAGCACACTCATAAAATTGGTTGCAGAGAACTCGAAATCATATGGATAGTGTGATAACAATATTTAGATCATGTCAGCACATAGTAGTTATCAGCAAAATTGAACTGTACACTCCATTGAGTTGAATGCATTACTTTCTATTCAATTCATTCTGTGGTAAGGTTGTGAACATAACTACACTGGGTGGTTTGGAACTGTACAGATAATGCATGTAGGGTGCTCAGTGCCATGGAATACTCCAATGCAAGCTGAATTCAGTAACCTACTTGGTACCATTTACACTGGAACAGCCATTGACTTGGTTTACTTCTACAAAGGCTAAAGTTCCACTGTGTAGAGAAGATAATGTTACTGAAAATAACTTCTGCTGCATAGGTAGCACACTCATAAAATTGTTTGCAGACAACTCTAAATCATATGGATAGTGTGATAACAATGTTTAGATCATGTCAGCACATAGTAGGTATCAGTAAAATTGAACTGTACACTCCATTCACTTGAATGCATTACTTTCTATTCAATGCATTCTGTGGTAAGGTTGTGTACATAACTGCTCTGGGTGGTTTGGAACTGTATAGATTTTGCATGTAGAGTGCTCAGTGCCATGGAATACTCCAATGCAATGTGAATTCACTAACCTACTTGGTACCATTTACAGTGGAACAGCCATTGACTTGGATTTCTTCTGCAAAGGCTAAAGTTCCACTGTGTAGAGAAGGTAATGTTACTGAAAGTAACTTCTGCTGCATAGGTAGCACACTCATAAAATTGGTTGCAGAGAACTCGAAATCATATGGATAGTGTGATAACAATATTTAGATCATGTCAGCACATAGTAGTTATCAGCAAAATTGAACTGTACACTCCATTGAGTTGAATGCATTACTTTCTATTCAATTCATTCTGTGGTAAGATTGTGTACATAACTGCTCTGGGTGGTTTGGAACTGTATAGATTTTGCATGTAGAGCGCTCAGTGCCATGGAATACTCCAATGCAAGCTGAATTCAGTAACCTACTTGGTACCATTTACAGTGGAACAGCCATTGACTTGGTTTACTTCTGCAAACGCTAAAGTTCCACTGTGTAGAGAATGTAATGTTACTGAAAGTAACCTGGAGAATAGGTAGCACACTCATAAAATTAGTTGCAGTCAACTCTAAATTATATGGATAGTGTGATAACAATGTTTAGATCATGTCAGCACATAGTATTTATCAGCAAAATTGAACAGTACACTCCATTCAGTTGAATGCATTACTTTCTATTCAATTCATTCTGTGGTAAGGTTGTGTACATAACTACTCTGGGTGGTTTGGAACTGTACAGATATTGCATATAGAGTGCTCAGTGCCATGGAATACTCCAATGCAATGTGAATTCACTAACCTACTTGGTACCATTTACAGTGGAACAGCCATTGACTTGGTTTACTTCTGCAAACGCTAAAGTTCCACTGTGTAGAGAATGTAATGTTACTGAAAGTAACCTGGAGAATAGGTAGCACACTCATAAAATTAGTTGCAGTCAACTCTAAATTATATGGATAGTGTGATAACAATGTTTAGATCATGTCAGCACATAGTATTTATCAGCAAAATTGAACAGTACACTCCATTCAGTTGAATGCATTACTTTCTATTCAATTCATTCTGTGGTAAGGTTGTGTACATAACTACTCTGGGTGGTTTGGAACTGTACAGATATTGCATATAGAGTGCTCAGTGCCATGGAATACTCCAATGCAATGTGAATTCACTAACCTACTTGGTACCATTTACAGTGGAACAGCCATTGACTTGGATTTCTTCTGCAAAGGCTAAAGTTCCACTGTGTAGAGAAGGTAATGTTACTGAAAGTAACTTCTGCTGCATAGGTAGCACAGTCATAAAATTGGTTGCAGACAACTCTAAATCATATGGTTAGTGCGCTAACAATGTTTAGATCATGTTAGCACATAGTAGGTATCAGCAAAATTGAACTATACACTCCATTCAGTTGAATGCATTACTTTCTATTCAATGCATTCTGTGGTAAGGTTGTGTACATAACTGCTCTGGGTGGTTTGGAACTGTATAGATTTTGCATGTAGAGTGCTCAGTGCCATGGAATACTCCAATGCAATGTGAATTCACTAACCTACTTGGTACCATTTACAGTGGAACAGCCATTGACTTGGATTTCTTCTGCAAAGGCTAAAGTTCCACTGTGTAGAGAAGGTAATGTTACTGAAAGTAACCTGCTGCATAGGTAGCACACTCATAAAATTGGTTTCAGACAACTCTAAATCATATGGTTAGTGCGCTAACAATGTTTAGATCATGTTAGCACATAGTAGGTATCAGCAAAATTGAACTATACACTCCATTCAGTTGAATGCATTACTTTCTATTCAATGCATTCTGTGGTAAGGTTGTGTACATAACTGCTCTGGGTGGTTTGGAACTGCATAGATTTTGCATGTAGAGTGCTCAGTGCCATGGAATACTCCAATGCAAGCTGAATTCAGTAACCTACTTGGTACCATTTACAGTGGAACAGCCATTGACTTGGATTTCTTCTGCAAAGTCTAAAGTTCCACTGTGTAGAGAAGGTAATGTTACTGAAAGTAACTTCTGCTGCATAGGTAGCACACTCATAAAATTGGTTGCAGACAACTCTAAACCATATGGTTAGTGCGCTAACAATGTTTAGATCATGTTAGCACATAGTAGGTATCAGCAAAATTGAACTATACACTCCATTCAGTTGAATGCATTACTTTCTATTTAATGCATTCTGTGGTAAGGTTGTGTACATAACTGCTCTGGGTGGTTTGGAACTGTATAGATTTTGCATGTAGAGCGCTCAGTGCCATGGAATACTCCAATGCAAGCTGAATTCAGTAACCTACTTGGTACCATTTACAGTGGAACAGCCATTGACTTGGTTTACTTCTGCAAACGCTAAAGTTCCACTGTGTAGAGAATGTAATGTTACTGAAAGTAACCTGGAGAATAGGTAGCACACTCATAAAATTAGTTGCAGTCAACTCTAAATTATATGGATAGTGTGATAACAATGTTTAGATCATGTCAGCACATAGTAGTTATCAGCAAAATTGAACTATACACTCCATTCAGTTGAATGCATTACTTTCTATTCAATGCATTCTGTGGTAAGGTTGTGTACATAACTGCTCTGGGTGGTTTGGAACTGTATAGATTTTGCATGTAGAGTGCTCAGTGCCATGGAATACTCCAATGCAATGTGAATTCACTAACCTACTTGGTACCATTTACAGTGGAACAGCCATTGACTTGGATTTCTTCTGCAAAGGCTAAAGTTCCACTGTGTAGAGAAGGTAATGTTACTGAAAGTAACTTCTGCTGCATAGGTAGCACACTCATAAAATTGGTTGCAGACAACTCTAAATCATATGGTTAGTGCGCTAACAATGTTTAGATCATGTTAGCACATAGTAGGTATCAGCAAAATTGAACAGTACACTCCATTCAGTTGAATGCATTACTTTCTATTCAATGCATTCTGTGGTAAGGTTGTGTACATAACTGCTCTGGGTGGTTTGGAACTGCATAGATTTTGCATGTAGAGTGCTCAGTGCCATGGAATACTCCAATGCAAGCTGAATTCAGTAACCTACTTGGTACCATTTACAGTGGAACAGCCATTGACTTGGTTTACTTCTACAAAGGCTAAAGTTCCACTGTGTAGAGAAGGTAATGTTACTGAAAGTAACTTCTGCTGCATAGGTAGCACACTCATAAAATTGGTTGCAGAGAACTCGAAATCATATGGATAGTGTGATAACAATATTTAGATCATGTCAGCACATAGTAGTTATCAGCAAAATTGAACTGTACACTCCATTGAGTTGAATGCATTACTTTCTATTCAATTCATTCTGTGGTAAGGTTGTGAACATAACTACACTGGGTGGTTTGGAACTGTACAGATAATGCATGTAGGGTGCTCAGTGCCATGGAATACTCCAATGCAAGCTGAATTCAGTAACCTACTTGGTACCATTTACACTGGAACAGCCATTGACTTGGTTTACTTCTACAAAGGCTAAAGTTCCACTGTGTAGAGAATGTAATGTTACTGAAAGTAACCTGGAGAATAGGTAGCACACTCATAAAATTAGTTGCAGTCAACTCTAAATTATATGGATAGTGTGATAACAATGTTTAGATCATGTCAGCACATAGTAGTTATCAGCAAAATTGAACTATACACTCCATTCAGTTGAATGCATTACTTTCTATTCAATGCATTCTGTGGTAAGGTTGTGTACATAACTGCTCTGGGTGGTTTGGAACTGTATAGATTTTGCATGTAGAGTGCTCAGTGCCATGGAATACTCCAATGCAATGTGAATTCAGTAACCTACTTGGTACCATTTACAGTGGAACAGCCATTGACTTGGATTTCTTCTGCAAAGGCTAAAGTTCCACTGTGTAGAGAAGGTAATGTTACTGAAAGTAACTTCTGCTGCATAGGTAGCACACTCATAAAATTGGTTGCAGACAACTCTAAATCATATGGTTAGTGCGCTAACAATGTTTAGATCATGTTAGCACATAGTAGGTATCAGCAAAATTGAACTATACACTCCATTCAGTTGAATGCATTACTTTCTATTCAATGCATTCTGTGGTAAGGTTGTGTACATAACTGCTCTGGGTGGTTTGGAACTGCATAGATTTTGCATGTAGAGTGCTCAGTGCCATGGAATACTCCAATGCAAGCTGAATTCAGTAACCTACTTGGTACCATTTACAGTGGAACAGCCATTGACTTGGTTTACTTCTACAAAGGCTAAAGTTCCACTGTGTAGAGAAGGTAATGTTACTGAAAGTAACTTCTGCTGCATAGGTAGCACACTCATAAAATTGGTTGCAGAGAACTCGAAATCATATGGATAGTGTGATAACAATATTTAGATCATGTCAGCACATAGTAGTTATCAGCAAAATTGAACTGTACACTCCATTGAGTTGAATGCATTACTTTCTATTCAATTCATTCTGTGGTAAGGTTGTGAACATAACTACACTGGGTGGTTTGGAACTGTACAGATAATGCATGTAGGGTGCTCAGTGCCATGGAATACTCCAATGCAAGCTGAATTCAGTAACCTACTTGGTACCATTTACACTGGAACAGCCATTGACTTGGTTTACTTCTACAAAGGCTAAAGTTCCACTGTGTAGAGAAGATAATGTTACTGAAAATAACTTCTGCTGCATAGGTAGCACACTCATAAAATTGTTTGCAGACAACTCTAAATCATATGGATAGTGTGATAACAATGTTTAGATCATGTCAGCACATAGTAGGTATCAGTAAAATTGAACTGTACACTCCATTCACTTGAATGCATTACTTTCTATTCAATGCATTCTGTGGTAAGGTTGTGTACATAACTGCTCTGGGTGGTTTGGAACTGTATAGATTTTGCATGTAGAGTGCTCAGTGCCATGGAATACTCCAATGCAATGTGAATTCACTAACCTACTTGGTACCATTTACAGTGGAACAGCCATTGACTTGGATTTCTTCTGCAAAGGCTAAAGTTCCACTGTGTAGAGAAGGTAATGTTACTGAAAGTAACTTCTGCTGCATAGGTAGCACACTCATAAAATTGGTTGCAGAGAACTCGAAATCATATGGATAGTGTGATAACAATATTTAGATCATGTCAGCACATAGTAGTTATCAGCAAAATTGAACTGTACACTCCATTGAGTTGAATGCATTACTTTCTATTCAATTCATTCTGTGGTAAGGTTGTGAACATAACTACACTGGGTGGTTTGGAACTGTACAGATAATGCATGTAGAGTGCTCAGTGCCATGGAATACTCCAATGCAAGCTGAATTCAGTAACCTACTTGGTACCATTTACACTGGAACAGCCATTGACTTGGTTTACTTCTACAAAGGCTAAAGTTCCACTGTGTAGAGAAGATAATGTTACTGAAAGTAACTTCTGCTGCATAGGTAGCACACTCATAAAATTGTTTGCAGACAACTCTAAATCATATGGATAGTGTGATAACAATGTTTAGATCATGTCAGCACATAGTAGGTATCAGCAAAATTGAACTGTACACTCCATTCACTTGAATGCATTACTTTCTATTCAATGCATTCTGTGGTAAGGTTGTGTACATAAATGCTCTGGGTGGTTTGGAACTGTATAGCTTTTGCATGTAGAGTGCTCAGTGCCATGGAATACTCCAATGCAATGTGAATTCACTAACCTACCTGGTACCATTTACAGTGGAACAGCCATTGACTTGGTTTACTTCTGCAAACGCTAAAGTTCCACTGTGTAGAGAATGTAATGTTACTGAAAGTAACCTGGAGAATAGGTAGCACACTCATAAAATTAGTTGCAGTCAACTCTAAATTATATGGATAGTGTGATAACAATGTTTAGATCATGTCAGCACATAGTAGTTATCAGCAAAATTGAACAGTACACTCCATTCAGTTGAATGCATTACTTTCTATTCAATTCATTCTGTGGTAAGGTTGTGTACATAACTACTCTGGGTGGTTTGGAACTGTACAGATATTGCATGTAGAGTGCTCAGTGCCATGGAATACTCCAATGCAAGCTGAATTCAGTAACCTACTTGGTACCATTTACAGTGGAACAGCCATTGACTTGGATTTCTTCTGCAAAGTCTAAAGTTCCACTGTGTAGAGAAGGTAATGTTACTGAAAGTAACTTCTGCTGCATAGGTAGCACACTCATAAAATTGGTTGCAGACAACTCTAAATCATATGGCTAGTGTGCAAACAATGTTTAGATCATGTCAGCACATAGTAGTTATTAGCAAAATTGAACTGTACACTCCATTCAGTTGAATGCAGTACTTTCTATTCAATTCATTCTGTGGTAAGGTTGTGAACATAACTACTCTGGGTGGTTTGGAACTGTACAGATAATGCATGTAGAGTGCTCAGTGCCATGGAATACTCCAATGCAAGCTGAATTCAGTAACCTACTTGGTACCATTTACACTGGAACAGCCATTGACTTGGTTTACTTCTACAAAGGCTAAAGTTCCACTGTGTAGAGAAGGTAATGTTACTGAAAGTAACTTCTGCTGCATAGGTAGCACACTCATAAAATTGGTTGCAGACAACTCTAAATCATATGGTTAGTGCGCTAACAATGTTTAGATCATGTTAGCACATAGTAGGTATCAGCAAAATTGAACTGTACACTCCATTCACTTGAATGCATTACTTTCTATTCAATGCATTCTGTGGTAAGGTTGTGTACATAACTACTCTGGGTGGTTTGGAACTGTACAGATATTGCATGTAGAGTGCTCAGTGCCATGGAATACTCCAATGCAAGCTGAATTCAGTAACCTACTTGGTACCATTTACAGTGGAACATCCATTGACTTGGATTTCTTCTGCAAAGGCTAAAGTTCCACTGTGTAGAGAAGGTAATGTTACCAAAAGTAACTTCTGCTGCATAGGTAGCACACTCATAAAATTGGTTGCAGACAACTCTGAATCATATGGCTAGTGTGCAAACAATGTTTAGATCATGTCAGCACATAGTAGTTATTAGCAAAATTGAACTGTACACTCCATTCAGTTGAATGCAGTACTTTCTTTTCAATTCATTCTGTAGTAAGGTTGTGAACATAACTACTCTGGGTGGTTTGGAACTGTACAGATAATGCATGTGGAGTGCTCAGTGCCATGGAATACTCCAATGCAAGCTGAATTCAGTAACCTACTTGGTACCATTTACACTGGAACAGCCATTGACTTGGTATACTTCTACAAAGGCTAAAGTTCCACTGTGTAGAGAAGGTAATGTTACTGAAAGTAACTTCTGCTGCATAGGTAGCACACTCATAAAATTGGTTGCAGACAACTCTAAATCATATGGTTAGTGCGCTAACAATGTTTAGATCATGTTAGCACATAGTAGGTATCAGCAAAATTGAACTATACACTCCATTCAGTTGAATGCATTACTTTCTATTCAATGCATTCTGTGGTAAGGTTGTGTACATAACTGCTCTGGGTGGTTTAGAACTGTACAGATAATGCATGTAGAGTGCTCAGTGCCATGGAATACTCCAATGCAATGTGAATTCACTAACCTACTTGGTACCATTTACAGTGGAACAGCCATTGACTTGGTTTACTTCTGCAAACGCTAAAGTTCCACTGTGTAGAGAATGTAATGTTACTGAAAGTAACTTCTGGTGAATAGGTAGCACACTCATAAAATTAGTTGCAGTCAACTCTAAATCATATGGATAGTGTGATAACAATGTTTAGATCATGTCAGCACATAGTAGTTATCAGCAAAATTGAACAGTACCCTGCATTCAGTTGAATGCATTACTTTCTATTCAATTCATTCTGTGGTAAGGTTGTGAACATAACTACTCTGGGTGGTTTGGAACTGTACAGATAATGCATGTAGAGTGCTCAGTGCCATGGAATACTCCAATGCAAGCTGAATTCAGTAACCTACTTGGTACCATTTACACTGGAACAGCCATTGACTTGGTTTACTTCTACAAAGGCTAAAGTTCCACTGTGTAGAGAAGATAATGTTACTGAAAGTAACTTCTGCTGCATAGGTAGCACACTCATAAAATTGTTTGCAGACAACTCTAAATCATATGGATAGTGTGATAACAATGTTTAGATAATGTCAGCACATAGTAGGTATCAGCAAAATTGAACTGTACACTCCATTCACTTGAATGCATTACTTTCTATTCAATGCATTCTGTGGTAAGGTTGTGTACATAACTGCTCTGGGTGGTTTGGAACTGTATAGATTTTGCATGTAGAGTGCTCAGTGCCATGGAATACTCCAATGCAATGTGAATTCACTAACCTACCTGGTACCATTTACAGTGGAACAGCCATTGACTTGGTTTACTTCTGCAAACGCTAAAGTTCCACTGTGTAGAGAATGTAATGTTACTGAAAGTAACTTCTGGAGAATAGGTAGCACACTCATAAAATTAGTTGCAGTCAACTCTAAATTATATGGATAGTGTGATAACAATGTTTAGATCATGTCAGCACATAGTAGTTATCAGCAAAATTGAACAGTACACTCCATTCAGTTGAATGCATTACTTTCTATTCAATTCATTCTGTGGTAAGGTTGTGTACATAACTACTCTGGGTGGTTTGGAACTGTACAGATATTGCATGTAGAGACTTGGATTTCTTCTGCAAAGGCTAAAGTTCCACTGTGTAGAGAAGGTAATGTTACCAAAAGTAACTTCTGCTGCATAGGTAGCACACTCATAAAATTGGTTGCAGACAACTCTGAATCATATGGCTAGTGTGCAAACAATGTTTAGATCATGTCAGCACATAGTAGTTATTAGCAAAATTGAACTGTACACTCCATTCAGTTGAATGCAGTACTTTCTATTCAATTCATTCTGTGGTAAGGTTGTGAACATAACTACTCTGGGTGGTTTGGAACTGTACAGATAATGCATGTAGAGTGCTCAGTGCCATGGAATACTCCAATGCAAGCTGAATTCAGTAACCTACTTGGTACCATTTACACTGGAACAGCCATTGACTTGGTTTACTCCTACAAAGGCTAAAGTTCCACTGTGTAGAGAAGATAATGTTACTGAAAGTAACTTCTGCTGCATAGGTAGCACACTCATAAAATTGTTTGCAGACAACTCTAAATCATATGGATAGTGTGATAACAATGTTTAGATCATGTCAGCACATAGTAGGTATCAGCAAAATTGAACTGTACACTCCATTCACTTGAATGCATTACTTTCTATTCAATGCATTCTGTGGTAAGGTTGTGTACATAAATGCTCTGGGTGGTTTGGAACTGTATAGCTTTTGCATGTAGAGTGCTCAGTGCCATGGAATACTCCAATGCAATGTGAATTCACTAACCTACCTGGTACCATTTACAGTGGAACAGCCATTGACTTGGTTTACTTCTGCAAACGCTAAAGTTCCACTGTGTAGAGAATGTAATGTTACTGAAAGTAACCTGGAGAATAGGTAGCACACTCATAAAATTAGTTGCAGTCAACTCTAAATTATATGGATAGTGTGATAACAATGTTTAGATCATGTCAGCACATAGTAGTTATCAGCAAAATTGAACAGTACACTCCATTCAGTTGAATGCATTACTTTCTATTCAATTCATTCTGTGGTAAGGTTGTGTACATAACTACTCTGGGTGGTTTGGAACTGTACAGATATTGCATGTAGAGTGCTCAGTGCCATGGAATACTCCAATGCAAGCTGAATTCAGTAACCTACTTGGTACCATTTACAGTGGAACAGCCATTGACTTGGATTTCTTCTGCAAAGTCTAAAGTTCCACTGTGTAGAGAAGGTAATGTTACTGAAAGTAACTTCTGCTGCATAGGTAGCACACTCATAAAATTGGTTGCAGACAACTCTAAATCATATGGCTAGTGTGCAAACAATGTTTAGATCATGTCAGCACATAGTAGTTATTAGCAAAATTGAACTGTACACTCCATTCAGTTGAATGCAGTACTTTCTATTCAATTCATTCTGTGGTAAGGTTGTGAACATAACTACTCTGGGTGGTTTGGAACTGTACAGATAATGCATGTAGAGTGCTCAGTGCCATGGAATACTCCAATGCAAGCTGAATTCAGTAACCTACTTGGTACCATTTACACTGGAACAGCCATTGACTTGGTTTACTTCTACAAAGGCTAAAGTTCCACTGTGTAGAGAAGGTAATGTTACTGAAAGTAACTTCTGCTGCATAGGTAGCACACTCATAAAATTGGTTGCAGACAACTCTAAATCATATGGTTAGTGCGCTAACAATGTTTAGATCATGTTAGCACATAGTAGGTATCAGCAAAATTGAACTGTACACTCCATTCACTTGAATGCATTACTTTCTATTCAATGCATTCTGTGGTAAGGTTGTGTACATAACTACTCTGGGTGGTTTGGAACTGTACAGATATTGCATGTAGAGTGCTCAGTGCCATGGAATACTCCAATGCAAGCTGAATTCAGTAACCTACTTGGTACCATTTACAGTGGAACATCCATTGACTTGGATTTCTTCTGCAAAGGCTAAAGTTCCACTGTGTAGAGAAGGTAATGTTACCAAAAGTAACTTCTGCTGCATAGGTAGCACACTCATAAAATTGGTTGCAGACAACTCTGAATCATATGGCTAGTGTGCAAACAATGTTTAGATCATGTCAGCACATAGTAGTTATTAGCAAAATTGAACTGTACACTCCATTCAGTTGAATGCAGTACTTTCTTTTCAATTCATTCTGTGGTAAGGTTGTGAACATAACTACTCTGGGTGGTTTGGAACTGTACAGATAATGCATGTGGAGTGCTCAGTGCCATGGAATACTCCAATGCAAGCTGAATTCAGTAACCTACTTGGTACCATTTACACTGGAACAGCCATTGACTTGGTATACTTCTACAAAGGCTAAAGTTCCACTGTGTAGAGAAGGTAATGTTACTGAAAGTAACTTCTGCTGCATAGGTAGCACACTCATAAAATTGGTTGCAGACAACTCTAAATCATATGGTTAGTGCGCTAACAATGTTTAGATCATGTTAGCACATAGTAGGTATCAGCAAAATTGAACTATACACTCCATTCAGTTGAATGCATTACTTTCTATTCAATGCATTCTGTGGTAAGGTTGTGTACATACCTGCTCTGGGTGGTTTAGAACTGTACAGATAATGCATGTAGAGTGCTCAGTGCCATGGAATACTCCAATGCAATGTGAATTCACTAACCTACTTGGTACCATTTACAGTGGAACAGCCATTGACTTGGTTTACTTCTGCAAACGCTAAAGTTCCACTGTGTAGAGAATGTAATGTTACTGAAAGTAACTTCTGGTGAATAGGTAGCACACTCATAAAATTAGTTGCAGTCAACTCTAAATCATATGGATAGTGTGATAACAATGTTTAGATCATGTCAGCACATAGTAGTTATCAGCAAAATTGAACAGTACCCTGCATTCAGTTGAATGCATTACTTTCTATTCAATTCATTCTGTGGTAAGGTTGTGAACATAACTACTCTGGGTGGTTTGGAACTGTACAGATAATGCATGTAGAGTGCTCAGTGCCATGGAATACTCCAATGCAAGCTGAATTCAGTAACCTACTTGGTACCATTTACACTGGAACAGCCATTGACTTGGTTTACTTCTACAAAGGCTAAAGTTCCACTGTGTAGAGAAGATAATGTTACTGAAAGTAACTTCTGCTGCATAGGTAGCACACTCATAAAATTGTTTGCAGACAACTCTAAATCATATGGATAGTGTGATAACAATGTTTAGATAATGTCAGCACATAGTAGGTATCAGCAAAATTGAACTGTACACTCCATTCACTTGAATGCATTACTTTCTATTCAATGCATTCTGTGGTAAGGTTGTGTACATAACTGCTCTGGGTGGTTTGGAACTGTATAGATTTTGCATGTAGAGTGCTCAGTGCCATGGAATACTCCAATGCAATGTGAATTCACTAACCTACCTGGTACCATTTACAGTGGAACAGCCATTGACTTGGTTTACTTCTGCAAACGCTAAAGTTCCACTGTGTAGAGAATGTAATGTTACTGAAAGTAACTTCTGGAGAATAGGTAGCACACTCATAAAATTAGTTGCAGTCAACTCTAAATTATATGGATAGTGTGATAACAATGTTTAGATCATGTCAGCACATAGTAGTTATCAGCAAAATTGAACAGTACACTCCATTCAGTTGAATGCATTACTTTCTATTCAATTCATTCTGTGGTAAGGTTGTGTACATAACTACTCTGGGTGGTTTGGAACTGTACAGATATTGCATGTAGAGACTTGGATTTCTTCTGCAAAGGCTAAAGTTCCACTGTGTAGAGAAGGTAATGTTACCAAAAGTAACTTCTTCTGCATAGGTAGCACACTCATAAAATTGGTTGCAGACAACTCTGAATCATATGGCTAGTGTGCAAACAATGTTTAGATCATGTCAGCACATAGTAGTTATTAGCAAAATTGAACTGTACACTCCATTCAGTTGAATGCAGTACTTTCTATTCAATTCATTCTGTGGTAAGGTTGTGAACATAACTACTCTGGGTGGTTTGGAACTGTACAGATAATGCATGTAGAGTGCTCAGTGCCATGGAATACTCCAATGCAAGCTGAATTCAGTAACCTACTTGGTACCATTTACACTGGAACAGCCATTGACTTGGTTTACTCCTACAAAGGCTAAAGTTCCACTGTGTAGAGAAGATAATGTTACTGAAAGTAACTTCTGCTGCATAGGTAGCACACTCATAAAATTGTTTGCAGACAACTCTAAATCATATGGATAGTGTGATAACAATGTTTAGATCATGTCAGCACATAGTAGGTATCAGCAAAATTGAACTGTACAGTCCATTCACTTGAATGCATTACTTTCTATTCAATGCATTCTGTGGTAAGGTTGTGTACATAACTGCTCTGGGTGGTTTGGAACTGTATAGATTTTGCATGTAGAGTGCTCAGTGCCATGGAATACTCCAATGCAATGTGAATTCACTAACCTACCTGGTACCATTTACAGTGGAACAGCCATTGACTTGGTTTACTTCTGCAAACGCTAAAGTTCCACTGTGTAGAGAATGTAATGTTACTGAAAGTAACTTCTGGAGAATAGGTAGCACACTCATAAAATTAGTTGCAGTCAACTCTAAATTATATGGATAGTGTGATAACAATGTTTAGATCATGTCAGCACATAGTAGTTATCAGCAAAATTGAACAGTACACTCCATTCAGTTGAATGCATTACTTTCTATTCAATTCATTCTGTGGTAAGGTTGTGTACATAACTACTCTGGGTGGTTTGGAACTGTACAGATATTGCATGTAGAGTGCTCAGTGCCATGGAATACTCCAATGCAAGCTGAATTCAGTAACCTACTTGGTACCATTTACAGTGGAACAGCCATTGACTTGGATTTCTTCTGCAAAGGCTAAAGTTCCACTGTGTAGAGAAGGTAATGTTACTGAAAGTAACTTCTGCTGCATAGGTAGCACACTCATAAAATTGGTTGCAGACAACTCTAAATCATATGGTTAGTGCGCTAACAATGTTTAGATCATGTTAGCACATAGTAGGTATCAGCAAATTTGAACTATACACTCCATTCAGTTGAATGCATTACTTTCTATTCAATGCATTCTGTGGTAATGTTGTGTACATAACTGCTTTGGGTGGTTTAGAACTGTACAGATAATGCATGTAGAGTGCTCAGTGCCATGGAATACTCCAATGCAATGTGAATTCACTAACCTACTTGGTACCATTTACAGTGGAACAGCCATTGACTTGGTTTACTTCTGCAAACGCTAAAGTTCCACTGTGTAGAGAATGTAATGTTACTGAAAGTAACTTCTGGTGAATAGGTAGCACACTCATAAAATTAGTTGCAGTCAACTCTAAATCATATGGATAGTGTGATAACAATGTTTAGATCATGTCAGCACATAGTAGTTATCAGCAAAATTGAACAGTACCCTGCATTCAGTTGAATGCATTACTTTCTATTCAATTCATTCTGTGGTAAGGTTGTGTACATAACTACTCTGGGTGGTTTGGAACTGTACAGATATTGCATGTAGAGTGCTCAGTGCCATGGAATACTCCAATGCAAGCTGAATTCTGTAACCTACTTGGTACCATTTACAGTGGAACAGCCATTGACTTGGATTTCTTCTGCAAAGGCTAAAGTTCCACTGTGTAGAGAAGGTAATGTTACCAAAAGTAACTTCTGCTGCATAGGTAGCACACTCATAAAATTGGTTGCAGACAACTCTGAATCATATGGCTAGTGTGCAAACAATGTTTAGATCATGTCGGCACATAGTAGTTATTAGCAAAATTGAACTGTACACTCCATTCAGTTGAATGCAGTACTTTCTATTCAATTCATTCTGTGGTAAGGTTGTGAACATAACTACTCTGGGTGGTTTGGAACTGTACAGATAATGCATGTAGAGTGCTCAGTGCCATGGAATACTCCAATGCAAGCTGAATTCAGTAACCTACTTGGTACCATTTACACTGGAACAGCCATTGACTTGGTTTACTCCTACAAAGCCTAAAGTTCCACGGTGTAGAGAAGATAATGTTACTGAAAGTAACTTCTGCTGCATAGGTAGCACACTCATAAAATTGTTTGCAGACAACTCTAAATCATATGGATAGTGTGATAACAATGTTTAGATCATGTCAGCACATAGTAGGTATCAGCAAAATTGAACTGTACAGTCCATTCACTTGAATGCATTACTTTCTATTCAATGCATTCTGTGGTAAGGTTGTGTACATAACTGCTCTGGGTGGTTTGGAACTGTATAGATTTTGCATGTAGAGTGCTCAGTGCCATGGAATACTCCAATGCAATGTGAATTCACTAACCTACCTGGTACCATTTACAGTGGAACAGCCATTGACTTGGTTTACTTCTGCAAACGCTAAAGTTCCACTGTGTAGAGAATGTAATGTTACTGAAAGTAACTTCTGGAGAATAGGTAGCACACTCATAAAATTAGTTGCAGTCAACTCTAAATTATATGGATAGTGTGATAACAATGTTTAGATCATGTCAGCACATAGTAGTTATCAGCAAAATTGAACAGTACACTCCATTCAGTTGAATGCATTACTTTCTATTCAATTCATTCTGTGGTAAGGTTGTGTACATAACTACTCTGGGTGGTTTGGAACTGTACAGATATTGCATGTAGAGTGCTCAGTGCCATGGAATACTCCAATGCAAGCTGAATTCAGTAACCTACTTGGTACCATTTACAGTGGAACAGCCATTGACTTGGATTTCTTCTGCAAAGGCTAAAGTTCCACTGTGTAGAGAAGGTAATGTTACTGAAAGTAACTTCTGCTGCATAGGTAGCACACTCATAAAATTGGTTGCAGACAACTCTAAATCATATGGTTAGTGCGCTAACAATGTTTAGATCATGTTAGCACATAGTAGGTATCAGCAAATTTGAACTATACACTCCATTCAGTTGAATGCATTACTTTCTATTCAATGCATTCTGTGGTAATGTTGTGTACATAACTGCTTTGGGTGGTTTAGAACTGTACAGATAATGCATGTAGAGTGCTCAGTGCCATGGAATACTCCAATGCAATGTGAATTCACTAACCTACTTGGTACCATTTACAGTGGAACAGCCATTGACTTGGTTTACTTCTGCAAACGCTAAAGTTCCACTGTGTAGAGAATGTAATGTTACTGAAAGTAACTTCTGGTGAATAGGTAGCACACTCATAAAATTAGTTGCAGTCAACTCTAAATCATATGGATAGTGTGATAACAATGTTTAGATCATGTCAGCACATAGTAGTTATCAGCAAAATTGAACAGTACCCTGCATTCAGTTGAATGCATTACTTTCTATTCAATTCATTCTGTGGTAAGGTTGTGTACATAACTACTCTGGGTGGTTTGGAACTGTACAGATTTTGCATGTAGAGTGCTCAGTGCCATGGAATACTCCAATGCAAGCTGAATTCAGTAACCTACTTGGTACCATTTACAGTGGAACAGCCATTGACTTGGATTTCTTCTGCAAAGGCTAAAGTTCCACTGTGTAGAGAAGGTAATGTTACTGAAAGTAACTTCTGCTGCATAGGTAGCACACTCATAAAATTGGCTGCAGACAACTCTAAATCATATGGTTAGTGCGCTAACAATGTTTAGATCATGTTAGCACATAGTAGGTATCAGCAAAATTGAACTATACACTCCATTCAGTTGAATGCATTACTTTCTATTCAATGCATTCTGTGGTAAGGTTGTGTACATAACTGCTCTGGGTGGTTTGGAACGGTATAGATTTTGCATGTAGAGTGCTCAGTGCCATGGAATACTCCAATGCAATGTGAATTCACTAACCTACCTGGTACCATTTACAGTGGAACAGCCATTGACTTGGTTTACTTCTGCAAACGCTAAAGTTCCACTGTGTAGAGAATGTAATGTTACTGAAAGTAACTTCTGGAGAATAGGTAGCACACTCATAAAATTAGTTGCAGTCAACTCTAAATTATATGGATAGTGTGATAACAATGTTTAGATCATGTCAGCACATAGTAGTTATCAGCAAAATTGAACAGTACACTCCATTCAGTTGAATGCATTACTTTCTATTCAATTCATTCTGTGGTAAGGTTGTGTACATAACTACTCTGGGTGGTTTGGAACTGTACAGATATTGCATGTAGAGTGCTCAGTGCCATGGAATACTCCAATGCAAGCTGAATTCAGTAACCTACTTGGTACCATTTACAGTGGAACAGCCATTGACTTGGATTTCTTCTGCAAAGGCTAAAGTTCCACTGTGTAGAGAAGGTAATGTTACTGAAAGCAACTTCTGCTGCATAGGTAGCACACTCATAAAATTGGTTGCAGACAACTCTAAATCATATGGTTAGTGCGCTAACAATGTTTAGATCATGTTAGCACATAGTAGGTATCAGCAAAATTGAACTATACACTCCATTCAGTTGAATGCATTACTTTCTATTCAATGCATTCTGTGGTAAGGTTGTGTACATAACTGCTCTGGGTGGTTTGGAACTGTACAGATAATGCATGTGGAGTGCTCAGTGCCATGGAATACTCCAATGCAATGTGAATTCACTAACCTACTTGGTACCATTTACAGTGGAACAGCCATTGACTTGGATTTCTTCTGCAAACGCTAAAGTTCCACTGTGTAGAGAATGTAATGTTACTGAAAGTAACTTCTGGAGAATAGGTAGCACACTCATAAAATTAGTTGCAGTCAACTCTAAATTATATGGATAGTGTGATAACAATGTTTAGATCATGTCAGCACATAGTAGTTATCAGCAAAATTGAACAGTACACTCCATTCAGTTGAATGCATTACTTTCTATTCAATTCATTCTGTGGTAAGGTTGTGTACATAACTACTCTGGGTGGTTTGGAACTGTACAGATATTGCATGTAGAGTGCTCAGTGCCACGGAATACTCCAATGCAAGCTGAATTCAGTAACCTACTTGGTACCATTTACAGTGGAACAGCCATTGACTTGGATTTCTTCTGCAAAGGCTAAAGTTCCACTGTGTAGAGAAGGTAATGTTACTGAAAGTAACTTCTGCTGCATAGGTAGCACACTCATAAAATTGGTTGCAGACAACTCTAAATCATATGGTTAGTGCGCTAACAATGTTTAGATCATGTTAGCACATAGTAGGTATCAGCAAAATTGAACTATACACTCCATTCAGTTGAATGCATTACTTTCTATTCAATGCATTCTGTGGTAAGGTTGTGTACATAACTGCTCTGGGTGGTTTGGAACTGTACAGATAATGCATGTAGAGTGCTCAGTGCCATGGAATACTCCAATGCAATGTGAATTCACTAACCTACTTGGTACCATTTACAGTGGAACAGCCATTGACTTGGATTTCTTCTGCAAACGCTAAAGTTCCAATGTGTAGAGAATGTAATGTTACTGAAAGTAACTTCTGGTGAATAGGTAGCACACTCATAAAATTAGTTGCAGTCAACTCTAAATCATATGGATAGTGTGATAACAATGTTTAGATCATGTCAGCACATAGTAGTTATCAGCAAAATTGAACAGTACCCTGCATTCAGTTGAATGCATTACTTTCTATTCAATTCATTCTGTGGTAAGGTTGTGTACATAACTACTCTGGGTGGTTTGGAACTGTACAGATAATGCATGTAGAGTGCTCAGTGCCATGGAATACTCCAATGCAAGCTGAATTCAGTAACCTACTTGGTACCATTTACACTGGAACAGCCATTGACTTGGCTTACTTCTACAAAGGCTAAAGTTCCACTGTGTAGAGAAGGTAATGTTACTGAAAGTAACTTCTGCTGCATAGGTAGCACACTCATAAAATTGTTTGCAGACAACTCTAAATCATATGGATAGTGTGATAACAATGTTTAGATCATGTCAGCACATAGTAGGTATCAGCAAAATTGAACTGTACACTCCATTCACTTGAATGCATTACTTTCTATTCAATGC
Source organism: Hypanus sabinus (assembly GCF_030144855.1). Taxonomy (NCBI): domain Eukaryota; kingdom Metazoa; phylum Chordata; class Chondrichthyes; order Myliobatiformes; family Dasyatidae; genus Hypanus; species Hypanus sabinus. Next base: position 78,206,462 of record NC_082723.1, on the reverse strand, counting down.
ATTCTGTGGTAAGGTTGTGTACATAACTGCTCTGGGTGGTTTGGAACTGTATAGATTTTGCATGTAGAGTGCTCAGTGCCATGGAATACTCCAATGCAATGTGAATTCACTAACCTACCTGGTACCATTTACAGTGGAACAGCCATTGACTTGGTTTACTTCTGCAAACGCTAAAGTTCCACTGTGTAGAGAATGTAATGTTACTGAAAGTAACTTCTGGAGAATAGGTAGCACACTCATAAAATTAGTTGCAGTCAACTCTAAATTATATGGATAGTGTGATAACAATGTTTAGATCATGTCAGCACATAGTAGTTATCAGCAAAATTGAACAGTACACTCCATTCAGTTGAATGCATTACTTTCTATTCAATTCATTCTGTGGTAAGGTTGTGTACATAACTACTCTGGGTGGTTTGGAACTGTACAGATATTGCATGTAGAGTGCTCAGTGCCATGGAATACTCCAATGCAAGCTGAATTCAGTAACCTACTTGGTACCATTTACAGTGGAACAGCCATTGACTTGGATTTCTTCTGCAAAGGCTAAAGTTCCACTGTGTAGAGAAGGTAATGTTACTGAAAGTAACTTCTGCTGCATAGGTAGCACACTCATAAAATTGGTTGCAGACAACTCTAAATCATATGGTTAGTGCGCTAACAATGTTTAGATCATGTTAGCACATAGTAGGTATCAGCAAAATTGAACTGTACACTCCATTGAGTTGAATGCATTACTTTCTATTCAATTCATTCTGTGGTAAGGTTGTGAACATAACTACACTGGGTGGTTTGGAACTGTACAGATAATGCATGTAGGGTGCTCAGTGCCATGGAATACTCCAATGCAAGCTGAATTCAGTAACCTACTTGGTACCATTTACACTGGAACAGCCATTGACTTGGTTTACTTCTACAAAGGCTAAAGTTCCACTGTGTAGAGAAGATAATGTTACTGAAAGTAACTTCTGCTGCATAGGTAGCACACTCATAAAATTGTTTGCAGACAACTCTAAATCATATGGATAGTGTGATAACAATGTTTAGATCATGTCAGCACATAGTAGGTATCAGCAAAATTGAACTGTACACTCCATTCACTTGAATGCATTACTTTCTATTCAATGCATTCTGTGGTAAGGTTGTGTACATAACTGCTCTGGGTGGTTTGGAACTGTATAGATTTTGCATGTAGAGTGCTCAGTGCCATGGAATACTCCAATGCAATGTGAATTCACTAACCTACCTGGTACCATTTACAGTGGAACAGCCATTGACTTGGTTTACTTCTGCAAACGCTAAAGTTCCACTGTGTAGAGAATGTAATGTTACTGAAAGTAACCTGGAGAATAGGTAGCACACTCATAAAATTAGTTGCAGTCAACTCTAAATTATATGGATAGTGTGATAACAATGTTTAGATCATGTCAGCACATAGTAGTTATCAGCAAAATTGAACAGTACACTCCATTCAGTTGAATGCATTACTTTCTATTCAATTCATTCTGTGGTAAGGTTGTGTACATAACTACTCTGGGTGGTTTGGAACTGTACAGATATTGCATGTAGAGTGCTCAGTGCCATGGAATACTCCAATGCAAGCTGAATTCAGTAACCTACTTGGTACCATTTACAGTGGAACAGCCATTGACTTGGATTTCTTCTGCAAAGTCTAAAGTTCCACTGTGTAGAGAAGGTAATGTTACTGAAAGTAACTTCTGCTGCATAGGTAGCACACTCATAAAATTGGTTGCAGACAACTCTAAACCATATGGTTAGTGCGCTAACAATGTTTAGATCATGTTAGCACATAGTAGGTATCAGCAAAATTGAACTATACACTCCATTCAGTTGAATGCATTACTTTCTATTCAATGCATTCTGTAGTAAGGTTGTGTACATAACTGCTCTGGGTGGTTTGGAACTGTATAGATTTTGCATGTAGAGTGCTCAGTGCCATGGAATACTCCAATGCAATGTGAATTCACTAACCTACTTGGTACCATTTACAGTGGAACAGCCATTGACTTGGTTTACTTCTACGAAGTCTAAAGTTCCACTGTGTAGAGAAGGTAATGTTACTGAAAGTAACTTCTGCTGCATAGGTAGCACACTCATAAAATTGGTTGCAGAGAACTCGAAATCATATGGATAGTGTGATAACAATATTTAGATCATGTCAGCACATAGTAGTTATCAGCAAAATTGAACTGTACACTCCATTGAGTTGAATGCATTACTTTCTATTCAATTCATTCTGTGGTAAGGTTGTGAACATAACTACACTGGGTGGTTTGGAACTGTACAGATAATGCATGTAGAGTGCTCAGTGCCATGGAATACTCCAATGCAATGTGAATTCACTAACCTACCTGGTACCATTTACAGTGGAACAGCCATTGACTTGGTTTACTTCTGCAAACGCTAAAGTTCCACTGTGTAGAGAATGTAATGTTACTGAAAGTAACTTCTGGAGAATAGGTAGCACACTCATAAAATTAGTTGCAGTCAACTCTAAATTATATGGATAGTGTGATAACAATGTTTAGATCATGTCAGCACATAGTAGTTATCAGCAAAATTGAACTGTACACTCCATTCAGTTGAATGCTTTACTTTCTATTCAATTCATTCTGTGGTAAGGTTGTGTACATAACTACTCTGGGTGGTTTGGAACTGTACAGATATTGCATGTAGAGTGCTCAGTGCCATGGAATACTCCAATGCAAGCTGAATTCAGTAACCTACTTGGTACCATTTACAGTGGAACAGCCATTGACTTGGATTTCTTCTGCAAAGTCTAAAGTTCCACTGTGTAGAGAAGGTAATGTTACTGAAAGTAACTTCTGCTGCATAGGTAGCACACTCATAAAATTGGTTGCAGACAACTCTAAACCATATGGTTAGTGCGCTAACAATGTTTAGATCATGTTAGCACATAGTAGGTATCAGCAAAATTGAACTATACACTCCATTCAGTTGAATGCATTACTTTCTATTCAATGCATTCTGTGGTAAGGTTGTGTACATAACTGCTCTGGGTGGTTTGGAACTGTATAGATTTTGCATGTAGAGCGCTCAGTGCCATGGAATACTCCAATGCAAGCTGAATTCAGTAACCTACTTGGTACCATTTACAGTGGAACAGCCATTGACTTGGTTTACTTCTACAAAGGCTAAAGTTCCACTGTGTAGAGAAGGTAATGTTACTGAAAGTAACTTCTGCTGCATAGGTAGCACACTCATAAAATTGTTTGCAGACAACTCTAAATCATATGGATAGTGTGATAACAATGTTTAGATCATGTCAGCACATAGTAGGTATCAGCAAAATTGAACTGTACACTCCATTCACTTGAATGCATTACTTTCTATTCAATGCATTCTGTGGTAAGGTTGTGTACATAACTGCTCTGGGTGGTTTGGAACTGTATAGATTTTGCATGTAGAGTGCTCAGTGCCATGGAATACTCCAATGCAATGTGAATTCACTAACCTACCTGGTACCATTTACAGTGGAACAGCCATTGACTTGGTTTACTTCTGCAAACGCTAAAGTTCCACTGTGTAGAGAATGTAATGTTACTGAAAGTAACTTCTGGAGAATAGGTAGCACACTCATAAAATTAGTTGCAGTCAACTCTAAATTATATGGATAGTGTGATAACAATGTTTACATCATGTCAGCACATAGTAGTTATCAGCAAAATTGAACAGTACACTCCATTCAGTTGAATGCATTACTTTCTATTCAATTCATTCTGTGGTAAGGTTGTGTACATAACTACTCTGGGTGGTTTGGAACTGTACAGATATTGCATGTAGAGTGCTCAGTGCCATGGAATACTCCAATGCAAGCTGAATTCAGTAAACTACTTGGTACCATTTACAGTGGAACAGCCATTGACTTGGATTTCTTCTGCAAAGGCTAAAGTTCAACTGTGTAGAGAAGGTAATGTTACTGAAAGTAACTTCTGCTGCATAGGTAGCACACTCATAAAATTGGTTGCAGACAACTCTAAATCATATGGTTAGTGCGCTAACAATGTTTAGATCATGTTAGCACATAGTAGGTATCAGCAAAATTGAACTATACACTCCATTCAGTTGAATGCATTACTTTCTATTCAATGCATTCTGTGGTAAGGTTGTGTACATAACTGCTCTGGGTGGTTTAGAACTGTACAGACAATGCATGTAGAGTGCTCAGTGCCATGGAATACTCCAATGCAAGCTGAATTCAGTAACCTACTTGGTACCATTTACAGTGGAACATCCATTAACTTGGATTTCTTCTGCAAAGGCTAAAGTTCCACTGTGTAGAGAAGGTAATGTTACCAAAAGTAACTTCTGCTGCATAGGTAGCACACTCATAAAATTGGTTGCAGACAACTCTGAATCATATGGCTAGTGTGCAAACAATGTTTAGATCATGTCAGCACATAGTAGTTATTAGCAAAATTGAACTGTACACTCCATTCAGTTGAATGCAGTACTTTCTATTCAATTCATTCTGTGGTAAGGTTGTGAACATAACTACTCTGTGTGGTTTGGAACTGTACAGATAATGCATGTAGAGTGCTCAGTGCCATGGAATACTCCAATGCAAGCTGAATTCAGTAACCTACTTGGTACCATTTACACTGGAACAGGCATTGACTTGGTTTACTTCTACAAAGGCTAAAGTTCCACTGTGTAGAGAAGGTAATGTTACTGAAAGTAACTTCTGCTGCATAGGTAGCACACTCATAAAATTGGTTGCAGACAACTCTAAATCATATGGTTAGTGCGCTAACAATGTTTAGATCATGTTAGCACATAGTAGGTATCAGCAAAATTGAACTATACACTCCATTCAGTTGAATGCATTACTTTCTATTCAATGCATTCTGTGGTAAGGTTGTGTACATAACTGCTCTGGGTTGTTTGGAACGGTATAGATTTTGCATGTAGAGTGCTCAGTGCCATGGAATACTCCAATGCAATGTGAATTCACTAACCTACTTGGTACCATTTACAGTGGAACAGCCATTGTCTTGGATTTCTTCTGCAAAGGCTAAAGTTCCACTGTGTAGAGAATGTAATGTTACTGAAAGTAACTTCTGGTGAATAGGTAGCACACTCATAAAATTAGTTGCAGTCAACTCTAAATCATATGGATAGTGTGATAACAATGTTTAGATCATGTCAGCACATAGTAGTTATCAGCAAAATTGAACAGTACCCTGCATTCAGTTGAATGCATTACTTTCTATTCAATTCATTCTGTGGTAAGGTTGTGTACATAACTACTCTGGGTGGTTTGGAACTGTACAGATATTGCATGTAGAGTGCTCAGTGCCATGGAATACTCCAATGCAAGCTGAATTCAGTAACCTACTTGGTACCATTTACAGTGGAACAGCCATTGACTTGGATTTCTTCTGCAAAGGCTAAAGTTCCACTGTGTAGAGAAGGTAATGTTACCAAAAGTAACTTCTGCTGCATAGGTAGCACACTCATAAAATTGTTTGCAGACAACTCTAAATCATATGGTTAGTGCGCTAACAATGTTTAGATCATGTTAGCACATAGTAGGTATCAGCAAAATTGAACTATACACTCCATTCAGTTGAATGCATTACTTTCTATTCAATGCATTCTGTGGTAAGGTTGTGTACATAACTGCTCTGGGTGGTTTAGAACTGTACAGATAATGCATGTAGAGTGCTCAGTGCCATGGAATACTCCAATGCAATGTGAATTCACTAACCTACTTGGTACCATTTACAGTGGAACAGCCATTGACTTGGTTTACTTCTGCAAACGCTAAAGTTCCACTGTGTAGAGAATGTAATGTTACTGAAAGTAACTTCTGGTGAATAGGTAGCACACTCATAAAATTAGTTGCAGTCAACTCTAAATCATATGGATAGTGTGATAACAATGTTTAGATCATGTCAGCACATAGTAGGTATCAGCAAAATTGAACTATACACTCCATTCAGTTGAATGCATTACTTTCTATTCAATGCATTCTGTGGTAAGGTTGTGTACATAACTGCTCTGGGTGGTTTGGAACGGTATAGATTTTGCATGTAGAGTGCTCAGTGCCATGGAATACTCCAATGCAATGTGAATTCACTAACCTACTTGGTACCATTTACAGTGGAACAGCCATTGTCTTGGATTTCTTCTGCAAAGGCTAAAGTTCCACTGTGTAGAGAATGTAATGTTACTGAAAGTAACTTCTGGTGAATAGGTAGCACACTCATAAAATTAGTTGCAGTCAACTCTAAATCATATGGATAGTGTGATAACAATGTTTAGATCATGTCAGCACATAGTAGTTATCAGCAAAATTGAACAGTACCCTGCATTCAGTTGAATGCATTACTTTCTATTCAATTCATTCTGTGGTAAGGTTGTGTACATAACTACTCTGGGTGGTTTGGAACTGTACAGATATTGCATGTAGAGTGCTCAGTGCCATGGAATACTCCAATGCAAGCTGAATTCAGTAACCTACTTGGTACCATTTACAGTGGAACAGCCATTGACTTGGATTTCTTCTGCAAAGGCTAAAGTTCCACTGTGTAGAGAAGGTAATGTTACCAAAAGTAACTTCTGCTGCATAGGTAGCACACTCATAAAATTGGTTGCAGACAACTCTGAATCATATGGCTAGTGTGCAAACAATGTTTAGATCATGTCAGCACATAGTAGTTATTAGCAAAATTGAACTGTACACTCCATTCAGTTGAATGCAGTACTTTCTATTCAATTCATTCTGTGGTAAGGTTGTGAACATAACTACTCTGGGTGGTTTGGAACTGTACAGATAATGCATGTAGAGTGCTCAGTGCCATGGAATACTCCAATGCAAGCTGAATTCAGTAACCTACTTGGTACCATTTACACTGGAACAGCCATTGACTTGGTTTACTTCTACAAAGGCTAAAGTTCCACTGTGTAGAGAAGATAATGTTACTGAAAGTAACTTCTGCTGCATAGGTAGCACACTCATAAAATTGTTTGCAGACAACTCTAAATCATATGGATAGTGTGATAACAATGTTTAGATCATGTCAGCACATAGTAGGTATCAGCAAAATTGAACTGTACACTCCATTCACTTGAATGCATTACTTTCTATTCAATGCATTCTGTGGTAAGGTTGTGTACATAACTGCTCTGGGTGGTTTGGAACTGTACAGATATTGCATGTAGAGTGCTCAGTGCCATGGAATACTCCAATGCAAGCTGAATTCAGTAACCTACTTGGTACCATTTACAGTGGAACATCCATTGACTTGGATTTCTTCTGCAAAGGCTAAAGTTCCACTGTGTAGAGAAGGTAATGTTACCAAAAGTAACTTCTGCTGCATAGGTAGCACACTCATAAAATTGGTTGCAGACAACTCTGAATCATATGGCTAGTGTGCAAACAATGTTTAGATCATGTCAGCACATAGTAGTTATTAGCAAAATTGAACTGTACACTCCATTCAGTTGAATGCAGTACTTTCTATTCAATTCATTCTGTGGTAAGGTTGTGAACATAACTACTCTGGGTGGTTTGGAACTGTACAGATAATGCATGTAGAGTGCTCAGTGCCATGGAATACTCCAATGCAAGCTGAATTCAGTAACCTACTTGGTACCATTTACACTGGAACAGCCATTGACTTGGTTTACTTCTACAAAGGCTAAAGTTCCACTGTGTAGAGAAGGTAATGTTACTGAAAGTAACTTCTGCTGCATAGGTAGCACACTCATAAAATTGTTTGCAGACAACTCTAAATCATATGGATAGTGTGATAACAATGTTTAGATCATGTCAGCACATAGTAGGTATCAGCAAAATTGAACTGTACACTCCATTCACTTGAATGCATTACTTTCTATTCAATGCATTCTGTGGTAAGGTTGTGTACATAACTGCTCTGGGTGGTTTGGAACTGTATAGATTTTGCATGTAGAGTGCTCAGTGCCATGGAATACTCCAATGCAATGTGAATTCACTAACCTACCTGGTACCATTTACAGTGGAACAGCCATTGACTTGGTTTACTTCTGCAAACGCTAAAGTTCCACTGTGTAGAGAATGTAATGTTACTGAAAGTAACTTCTGGAGAATAGGTAGCACACTCATAAAATTAGTTGCAGTCAACTCTAAATCATATGGATAGTGTGATAACAATGTTTAGATCATGTCAGCACATAGTAGTTATCAGCAAAATTGAACAGTACCCTGCATTCAGTTGAATGCATTACTTTCTATTCAATTCATTCTGTGGTAAGGTTGTGTACATAACTACTCTGGGTGGTTTGGAACTGTACAGATATTGCATGTAGAGTGCTCAGTGCCATGGAATACTCCAATGCAAGCTGAATTCAGTAACCTACTTGGTACCATTTACAGTGGAACATCCATTAACTTGGATTTCTTCTGCAAAGGCTAAAGTTCCACTGTGTAGAGAAGGTAATGTTACCAAAAGTAACTTCTGCTGCATAGGTAGCACACTCATAAAATTGGTTGCAGACAACTCTGAATCATATGGCTAGTGTGCAAACAATGTTTAGATCATGTCAGCACATAGTAGTTATTAGCAAAATTGAACTGTACACTCCATTCAGTTGAATGCAGTACTTTCTATTCAATTCATTCTGTGGTAAGGTTGTGAACATAACTACTCTGGGTGGTTTGGAACTGTACAGATAATGCATGTAGAGTGCTCAGTGCCATGGAATACTCCAATGCAAGCTGAATTCAGTAACCTACTTGGTACCATTTACACTGGAACAGCCATTGACTTGGTTTACTTCTACAAAGGCTAAAGTTCCACTGTGTAGTGAAGGTAATGTTACTGAAAGTAACTTCTGCTGCATAGGTAGCACACTCATAAAATTGGTTGCAGACAACTCTAAATCATATGGTTAGTGCGCTAACAATGTTTAGATCATGTTAGCACATAGTAGGTATCAGCAAAATTGAACTATACACTCCATTCAGTTGAATGCATTACTTTCTATTCAATGCATTCTGTGGTAAGGTTGTGTACATAACTGCTCTGGGTGGTTTGGAACGGTATAGATTTTGCATGTAGAGTGCTCAGTGCCATGGAATACTCCAATGCAATGTGAATTCACTAACCTACTTGGTACCATTTACAGTGGAACAGCCATTGACTTGGATTTCTTCTGCAAAGGCTAAAGTTCCACTGTGTAGAGAATGTAATGTTACTGAAAGTAACTTCTGGTGAATAGGTAGCACACTCATAAAATTAGTTGCAGTCAACTCTAAATCATATGGATAGTGTGATAACAATGTTTAGATCATGTCAGCACATAGTAGTTATCAGCAAAATTGAACAGTACCCTGCATTCAGTTGAATGCATTACTTTCTATTCAATTCATTCTGTGGTAAGGTTGTGTACATAACTACTCTGGGTGGTTTGGAACTGTACAGATATTGCATGTAGAGTGCTCAGTGCCATGGAATACTCCAATGCAAGCTGAATTCAGTAACCTACTTGGTACCATTTACAGTGGAACAGCCATTGACTTGGATTTCTTCTGCAAAGGCTAAAGTTCCACTGTGTAGAGAAGGTAATGTTACCAAAAGTAACTTCTGCTGCATAGGTAGCACACTCATAAAATTGGTTGCAGACAACTCTGAATCATATGGCTAGTGTGCAAACAATGTTTAGATCATGTCAGCACATAGTAGTTATTAGCAAAATTGAACTGTACACTCCATTGAGTTGAATGCAGTACTTTCTATTCAATTCATTCTGTGGTAAGGTTGTGAACATAACTACTCTGGGTGGTTTGGAACTATACAGATAATGCATGTAGAGTGCTCAGTGCCATGGAATACTCCAATGCAAGCTGAATTCAGTAACCTACTTGGTACCATTTACACTGGAACAGCCATTGACTTGGTTTACTTCTACAAAGGCTAAAGTTCCACTGTGTAGAGAAGGTAATGTTACTGAAAGTAACTTCTGCTGCATAGGTAGCACACTCATAAAATTGTTTGCAGACAACTCTAAATCATATGGATAGTGTGATAACAATGTTTAGATCATGTCAGCACATAGTAGGTATCAGCAAAATTGAACTGTACACTCCATTCACTTGAATGCATTACTTTCTATTCAATGCATTCTGTGGTAAGGTTGTGTACATAACTGCTCTGGGTGGTTTGGAACTGTATAGATTTTGCATGTAGAGTGCTCAGTGCCATGGAATACTCCAATGCAATGTGAATTCACTAACCTACCTGGTACCATTTACAGTGGAACAGCCATTGACTTGGTTTACTTCTGCAAACGCTAAAGTTCCACTGTGTAGAGAATGTAATGTTACTGAAAGTAACTTCTGGAGAATAGGTAGCACACTCATAAAATTAGTTGCAGTCAACTCTAAATTATATGGATAGTGTGATAACAATGTTTAGATCATGTCAGCACATAGTAGTTATCAGCAAAATTGAACAGTACACTCCATTCAGTTGAATGCATTACTTTCTATTCAATTCATTCTGTGGTAAGGTTGTGTACATAACTACTCTGGGTGGTTTGGAACTGTACAGATATTGCATGTAGAGTGCTCAGTGCCATGGAATACTCCAATGCAAGCTGAATTCAGTAACCTACTTGGTACCATTTACAGTGGAACAGCCATTGACTTGGATTTCTTCTGCAAAGGCTAAAGTTCCACTGTGTAGAGAAGGTAATGTTACTGAAAGCAACTTCTGCTGCATAGGTAGCACACTCATAAAATTGGTTGCAGACAACTCTAAATCATATGGTTAGTGCGCTAACAATGTTTAGATCATGTTAGCACATAGTAGGTATCAGCAAAATTGAACTATACACTCCATTCAGTTGAATGCATTACTTTCTATTCAATGCATTCTGTGGTAAGGTTGTGTACATAACTGCTCTGGGTGGTTTGGAACTGTACAGATAATGCATGTGGAGTGCTCAGTGCCATGGAATACTCCAATGCAATGTGAATTCACTAACCTACTTGGTACCATTTACAGTGGAACAGCCATTGACTTGGATTTCTTCTGCAAACGCTAAAGTTCCACTGTGTAGAGAATGTAATGTTACTGAAAGTAACTTCTGGAGAATAGGTAGCACACTCATAAAATTAGTTGCAGTCAACTCTAAATTATATGGATAGTGTGATAACAATGTTTAGATCATGTCAGCACATAGTAGTTATCAGCAAAATTGAACAGTACACTCCATTCAGTTGAATGCATTACTTTCTATTCAATTCATTCTGTGGTAAGGTTGTGTACATAACTACTCTGGGTGGTTTGGAACTGTACAGATATTGCATGTAGAGTGCTCAGTGCCACGGAATACTCCAATGCAAGCTGAATTCAGTAACCTACTTGGTACCATTTACAGTGGAACAGCCATTGACTTGGATTTCTTCTGCAAAGGCTAAAGTTCCACTGTGTAGAGAAGGTAATGTTACTGAAAGTAACTTCTGCTGCATAGGTAGCACACTCATAAAATTGGTTGCAGACAACTCTAAATCATATGGTTAGTGCGCTAACAATGTTTAGATCATGTTAGCACATAGTAGGTATCAGCAAAATTGAACTATACACTCCATTCAGTTGAATGCATTACTTTCTATTCAATGCATTCTGTGGTAAGGTTGTGTACATAACTGCTCTGGGTGGTTTGGAACTGTACAGATAATGCATGTAGAGTGCTCAGTGCCATGGAATACTCCAATGCAATGTGAATTCACTAACCTACTTGGTACCATTTACAGTGGAACAGCCATTGACTTGGATTTCTTCTGCAAACGCTAAAGTTCCACTGTGTAGAGAATGTAATGTTACTGAAAGTAACTTCTGGTGAATAGGTAGCACACTCATAAAATTAGTTGCAGTCAACTCTAAATCATATGGATAGTGTGATAACAATGTTTAGATCATGTCAGCACATAGTAGTTATCAGCAAAATTGAACAGTACCCTGCATTCAGTTGAATGCATTACTTTCAATTCAATTCATTCTGTGGTAAGGTTGTGTACATAACTACTCTGGGTGGTTTGGAACTGTACAGATAATGCATGTAGAGTGCTCAGTGCCACGGAATACTCCAATGCAAGCTGAATTCAGTAACCTACTTGGTACCATTTACAGTGGAACAGCCATTGACTTGGATTTCTTCTGCAAAGGCTAAAGTTCCACTGTGTAGAGAAGGTAATGTTACTGAAAGTAACTTCTGCTGCATAGGTAGCACACTCATAAAATTGGTTGCAGACAACTCTAAATCATATGGTTAGTGCGCTAACAATGTTTAGATCATGTTAGCACATAGTAGGTATCAGCAAAATTGAACTATACACTCCATTCAGTTGAATGCATTACTTTCTATTCAATGCATTCTGTGGTAAGGTTGTGTACATAACTGCTCTGGGTGGTTTGGAACTGTACAGATAATGCATGTAGAGTGCTCAGTGCCATGGAATACTCCAATGCAATGTGAATTCACTAACCTTCTTGGTACCATTTACAGTGGAACAGCCATTGACTTGGATTTCTTCTGCAAACGCTAAAGTTCCACTGTGTAGAGAATGTAATGTTACTGAAAGTAACTTCTGGTGAATAGGTAGCACACTCATAAAATTAGTTGCAGTCAACTCTAAATCATATGGATAGTGTGATAACAATGTTTAGATCATGTCAGCACATAGTAGTTATCAGCAAAATTGAACAGTACCCTGCATTCAGTTGAATGCATTACTTTCTATTCAATTCATTCTGTGGTAAGGTTGTGTACATAACTACTCTGGGTGGTTTGGAACTGTACAGATAATGCATGTAGAGTGCTCAGTGCCATGGAATACTCCAATGCAAGCTGAATTCAGTAACCTACTTGGTACCATTTACACTGGAACAGCCATTGACTTGGCTTACTTCTACAAAGGCTAAAGTTCCACTGTGTAGAGAAGGTAATGTTACTGAAAGTAACTTCTGCTGCATAGGTAGCACACTCATAAAATTGTTTGCAGACAACTCTAAATCATATGGATAGTGTGATAACAATGTTTAGATCATGTCAGCACATAGTAGGTATCAGCAAAATTGAACTGTACACTCCATTCACTTGAATGCATTACTTTCTATTCAATGCATTCTGTGGTAAGGTTGTGTACATAACTGCTCTGAGTGGTTTGGAACTGTATAGATTTTGCATGTAGAGTGCTCAGTGCCATGGAATACTCCAATGCAATGTGAATTCACTAACCTACCTGGTACCATTTACAGTGGAACAGCCATTGACTTGGTTTACTTCTGCAAACGCTAAAGTTCCACTGTGTAGAGAATGTAATGTTACTGAAAGTAACTTCTGGAGAATAGGTAGCACACTCATAAAATTAGTTGCAGTCAACTCTAAATTATATGGATAGTGTGATAACAATGTTTAGATCATGTCAGCACATAGTAGTTATCAGCAAAATTGAACAGTACACTCCATTCAGTTGAATGCATTACTTTCTATTCAATTCATTCTGTGGTAAGGTTGTGTACATAACTACTCTGGGTGGTTTGGAACTGTACAGATATTGCATGTAGAGTGCTCAGTGCCATGGAATACTCCAATGCAAGCTGAATTCAGTAACCTACTTGGTACCATTTACAGTGGAACAGCCATTGACTTGGATTTCTTCTGCAAAGGCTAAAGTTCCACTGTGTAGAGAAGGTAATGTTACTGAAAGTAACTTCTGCTGCATAGGTAGCACACTCATAAAATTGGTTGCAGACAACTCTAAATCATATGGTTAGTGCGCTAACAATGTTTAGATCATGTTAGCACATAGTAGGTATCAGCAAAATTGAACTATACACTCCATTCAGTTGAATGCATTACTTTCTATTCAATGCATTCTGTGGTAAGGTTGTGTACATAACTGCTCTGGGTGGTTTGGAACTGTATAGATTTTGCATGTAGAGTGCTCAGTGCCATGGAATACTCCAATGCAATGTGAATTCACTAACCTACCTGGTACCATTTACAGTGGAACAGCCATTGACTTGGTTTACTTCTGCAAACGCTAAAGTTCCACTGTGTAGAGAATGTAATGTTACTGAAAGTAACCTGGAGAATAGGTAGCACACTCATAAAATTAGTTGCAGTCAACTCTAAATTATATGGATAGTGTGATAACAATGTTTAGATCATGTCAGCACATAGTAGTTATCAGCAAAATTGAACAGTACACTCCATTCAGTTGAATGCATTACTTTCTATTCAATTCATTCTGTGGTAAGGTTGTGTACATAACTACTCTGGGTGGTTTGGAACTGTACAGATATTGCATGTAGAGTGCTCAGTGCCATGGAATACTCCAATGCAAGCTGAATTCAGTAACCTACTTGGTACCATTTACAGTGGAACAGCCATTGACTTGGATTTCTTCTGCAAAGTCTAAAGTTCCACTGTGTAGAGAAGGTAATGTTACTGAAAGTAACTTCTGCTGCATAGGTAGCACACTCATAAAATTGGTTGCAGACAACTCTAAACCATATGGTTAGTGCGCTAACAATGTTTAGATCATGTTAGCACATAGTAGGTATCAGCAAAATTGAACTATACACTCCATTCAGTTGAATGCATTACTTTCTATTCAATGCATTCTGTAGTAAGGTTGTGTACATAACTGCTCTGGGTGGTTTGGAACTGTATAGATTTTGCATGTAGAGTGCTCAGTGCCATGGAATACTCCAATGCAATGTGAATTCACTAACCTACTTGGTACCATTTACAGTGGAACAGCCATTGACTTGGTTTACTTCTACGAAGTCTAAAGTTCCACTGTGTAGAGAAGGTAATGTTACTGAAAGTAACTTCTGCTGCATAGGTAGCACACTCATAAAATTGGTTGCAGAGAACTCGAAATCATATGGATAGTGTGATAACAATATTTAGATCATGTCAGCACATAGTAGTTATCAGCAAAATTGAACTGTACACTCCATTGAGTTGAATGCATTACTTTCTATTCAATTCATTCTGTGGTAAGGTTGTGAACATAACTACACTGGGTGGTTTGGAACTGTACAGATAATGCATGTAGAGTGCTCAGTGCCATGGAATACTCCAATGCAAGCTGAATTCAGTAACCTACTTGGTACCATTTACACTGGAACAGCCATTGACTTCGTTTACTTCTACAAAGGCTAAAGTTCCACTGTGTAGAGAAGATAATGTTACTGAAAGTAACTTCTGCTGCATAGGTAGCACACTCATAAAATTAGTTGCAGTCAACTCTAAATTATATGGATAGTGTGATAAGAATGTTTAGATCATGTCAGCACATAGTAGTTATCAGCAAAATTGAACAGTACCCTGCATTCAGTTGAATGCATTACTTTCTATTCAATTCATTCTGTGGTAAGGTTGTGTACATAACTACTCTGGGTGGTTTGGAACTGTACAGATATTGCATGTAGAGTGCTCAGTGCCATGGAATACTCCAATGCAAGCTGAATTCAGTAACCTACTTGGTACCATTTACAGTGGAACAGCCATTGACTTGGATTTCTTCTGCAAAGGCTAAAGTTCCACTGTGTAGAGAAGGTAATGTAACCAAAAGTAACTTCTGCTGCATAGGTAGCACACTCATAAAATTGGTTGCAGACAACTCTGAATCATATGGCTAGTGTGCAAACAATGTTTAGATCATGTCAGCACATAGTAGTTATTAGCAAAATTGAACTGTACACTCCATTCACTTGAATGCATTACTTTCTATTCAATGCATTCTGTGGTAAGGTTGTGTGCATAACTGCTCTGGGTGGTTTGGAACTGTATAGATTTTGCATGTAGAGTGCTCAGTGCCATGGAATACTCCAATGCAATGTGAATTCACTAACCTACCTGGTACCATTTACAGTGGAACAGCCATTGACTTGGTTTACTTCTGCAAACGCTAAAGTTCCACTGTGTAGAGAATGTAATGTTACTGAAAGTAACTTCTGGAGAATAGGTAGCACACTCATAAAATTAGTTGCAGTCAACTCTAAATTATATGGATAGTGTGATAACAATGTTTAGATCATGTCAGCACATAGTAGTTATCAGCAAAATTGAACTGTACACTCCATTCAGTTGAATGCTTTACTTTCTATTCAATTCATTCTGTGGTAAGGTTGTGTACATAACTACTCTGGGTGGTTTGGAACTGTACAGATATTGCATGTAGAGTGCTCAGTGCCATGGAATACTCCAATGCAAGCTGAATTCAGTAACCTACTTGGTACCATTTACAGTGGAACAGCCATTGACTTGGATTTCTTCTGCAAAGTCTAAAGTTCCACTGTGTAGAGAAGGTAATGTTACTGAAAGTAACTTCTGCTGCATAGGTAGCACACTCATAAAATTGGTTGCAGACAACTCTAAACCATATGGTTAGTGCGCTAACAATGTTTAGATCATGTTAGCACATAGTAGGTATCAGCAAAATTGAACTATACACTCCATTCAGTTGAATGCATTACTTTCTATTCAATGCATTCTGTGGTAAGGTTGTGTACATAACTGCTCTGGGTGGTTTGGAACTGTATAGATTTTGCATGTAGAGTGCTCAGTGCCATGGAATACTCCAATGCAATGTGAATTCACTTAACCTACTTGGTACCATTTACAGTGGAACAGCCATTGACTTGGATTTCTTCTGCAAAGGCTAAAGTTCCACTGTGTAGAGAAGGTAATGTTACTGAAAGTAACTTCTGCTGCATAGGTAGCACACTCATAAAATTAATTGCAGACAACTCTAAATCATATGGTTAGTGCGCTAACAATGTTTAGATCATGTTAGCACATAGTATGTATCAGCAAAATTGAACTATACACTCCATTCAGTTGAATGCATTACTTTCTATTCAATGCATTCTGTGGTAAGGTTGTGTACATAACTGCTCTGGGTGGTTTGGAACTGTATAGATTTTGCATGTAGAGCGCTCAGTGCCATGGAATACTCCAATGCAAGCTGAATTCAGTAACCTACTTGGTACCATTTACAGTGGAACAGCCATTGACTTGGTTTACTTCTACAAAGGCTAAAGTTCCACTGTGTAGAGAAGGTAATGTTACTGAAAGTAACTTCTGCTGCATAGGTAGCACACTCATAAAATTGTTTGCAGACAACTCTAAATCATATGGATAGTGTGATAACAATGTTTAGATCATGTCAGCACATAGTAGGTATCAGCAAAATTGAACTGTACACTCCATTCACTTGAATGCATTACTTTCTATTCAATGCATTCTGTGGTAAGGTTGTGTACATAACTGCTCTGGGTGGTTTGCAACTGTATAGATTTTGCATGTAGAGTGCTCAGTGCCATGGAATACTCCAATGCAATGTGAATTCACTAACCTACCTGGTACCATTTACAGTGGAACAGCCATTGACTTGGTTTACTTCTGCAAACGCTAAAGTTCCACTGTGTAGAGAATGTAATGTTACTGAAAGTAACTTCTGGAGAATTGGTAGCACACTCATAAAATTAGTTGCAGTCAACTCTAAATTATATGGATAGTGTGATAACAATGTTTACATCATGTCAGCACATAGTAGTTATCAGCAAAATTGAACAGTACACTCCATTCAGTTGAATGCATTACTTTCTATTCAATTCATTCTGTGGTAAGGTTGTGTACATAACTACTCTGGGTGGTTTGGAACTGTACAGATATTGCATGTAGAGTGCTCAGTGCCATGGAATACTCCAATGCAAGCTGAATTCAGTAAACTACTTGGTACCATTTACAGTGGAACAGCCATTGACTTGGATTTCTTCTGCAAAGGCTAAAGTTCCACTGTGTAGAGAAGGTAATGTTACTGAAAGTAACTTCTGCTGCATAGGTAGCACACTCATAAAATTGGTTGCAGACAACTCTAAATCATATGGTTAGTGCGCTAACAATGTTTAGATCATGTTAGCACATAGTAGGTATCAGCAAAATTGAACTATACACTCCATTCAGTTGAATGCATTACTTTCTATTCAATGCATTCTGTGGTAAGGTTGTGTACATAACTGCTCTGGGTGGTTTAGAACTGTACAGATAATGCATGTAGAGTGCTCAGTGCCATGGAATACTCCAATGCAAGCTGAATTCAGTAACCTACTTGGTACCATTTACAGTGGAACATCCATTAACTTGGATTTCTTCTGCAAAGGCTAAAGTTCCACTGTGTAGAGAAGGTAATGTTACCAAAAGTAACTTCTGCTGCATAGGTAGCACACTCATAAAATTGGTTGCAGACAACTCTGAATCATATGGCTAGTGTGCAAACAATGTTTAGATCATGTCAGCACATAGTAGTTATTAGCAAAATTGAACTGTACACTCCATTGAGTTGAATGCTTTACTTTCTATTCAATTCATTCTGTGGTAAGGTTGTGAACATAACTACTCTGGGTGGTTTGGAACTGTACAGATAATGCATGTAGAGTGCTCAGTGCCATGGAATACTCCAATGCAAGCTGAATTCAGTAACCTACTTGGTACCATTTACACTGGAACAGCCATTGACTTGCTTTACTTCTACAAAGGCTAAAGTTCCACTGTGTAGAGAAGATAATGTTACTGAAAGTAACTTCTGCTGCATAGGTAGCACACTCATAAAATTGTTTGCAGAGAACTCTAAATCATATGGATAGTGTGATAACAATGTTTAGATCATGTCAGCACATAGTAGTTATCAGCAAAATTGAACAGTACACTCCATTCAGTTGAATGCATTACTTTCTATTCAATTCATTCTGTGGTAAGGTTGTGTACATAACTACTCTGGGTGGTTTGGAACTGTACAGATATTGCATGTAGAGTGCTTAGTGCCATGGAATACTCCAATGCAAGCTGAATTCAGTAACCTACTTGGTACCATTTACAGTGGAACAGCCATTGACTTGGATTTCTTCTGCAAAGGCTAAAGTTCCACTGTGTAGAGAATGTAATGTTACTGAAAGTAACTTCTGGAGAATAGGTAGCACACTCAAAAAATTGATTGCAGACAAAGCTAAATCATATGGTTAGTGTGTTAACAATGTTTAGATCATGTCAGCACATAGTAGTTATCAGCAAAATTGAACTGTACACTCCATTCACTTGAATGCATTACTTTCTATTCAATGCATTCTGTGGTAAGGTTGTGTACATAACTGCTCTGGGTGGTTTGGAACTGTATAGATTTTGCATGTAGAGTGCTCAGTGCCATGGAATACTCCAATGCAAGCTGAATTCAGTAACCTACTTGGTACCATTTACAGTGGAACAGCCATTGACTTGGATTTCTTCTGCAAAGGCTAAAGTTCCACTGTGTAGAGAAGGTAATGTTACTGAAAGTAACTTCTGCTGCATAGGTAGCACACTCATAAAATTGGTTGCAGACAACTCTAAATCATATGGTTAGTGCGCTAACAATGTTTAGATCATGTTAGCACATAGTAGGTTTCAGCAAAATTGAACAGTACCCTGCATTCAGTTGAATGCATTACTTTCTATTCAATTCATTCTGTGGTAAGGTTGTGTACATAACTACTCTGGGTGGTTTGGAACTGTACAGATATTGCATGTAGAGTGCTCAGTGCCATGGAATACTCCAATGCAAGCTGAATTCAGTAACCTACTTGGTATCATTTACAGTGGAACATCCATTGACTTGGATTTCTTCTGCAAAGGCTAAAGTTCCACTGTGTAGAGAAGGTAATGTTACCAAAAGTAACTTCTGCTGCATAGGTAGCACACTCATAAAATTGGTTGCAGACAACTCTGAATCATATGGCTAGTGTGCAAACAATGTTTAGATCATGTCAGCACATAGTAGTTATTAGCAAAATTGAACTGTACACTCCATTCAGTTGAATGCAGTACTTTCTATTCAATTCATTCTGTGGTAAGGTTGTGAACATAACTACTCTGGGTGGTTTGGAACTGTACAGATAATGCATGTAGAGTGCTCAGTGCCATGGAATACTCCAATGCAAGCTGAATTCAGTAACCTACTTGGTACCATTTACACTGGAACAGCCATTGACTTGGTTTACTTCTACAAAGGCTAAAGTTCCACTGTGTAGAGAAGGTAATGTTACTGAAGTAACTTCTGCTGCATAGGTAGCACACTCATAAAATTGTTTGCAGACAACTCTAAATCATATGGATAGTGTGATAACAATGTTTAGATCATGTCAGCAGATAGTAGGTATCAGCAAAATTGAACTGTACACTCCATTCACTTGAATGCATTACTTTCTATTCAATGCATTCTGTGGTAAGGTTGTGTACATAACTGCTCTGGGTGGTTTGGAACTGTATAGATTTTGCATGTAGTGTGCTCAGTGCCATGGAATACTCCAATGCAATGTGAATTCACTAACCTACCTGGTACCATTTACAGTGGAAGAGCCATTGACTTGGTTTACTTCTGCAAACGCTAAAGTTCCACTGTGTAGAGAATGTAATGTTACTGAAAGTAACTTCTGGAGAATAGGTAGCACACTCATAAAATTAGTTGCAGTCAACTCTAAATTATATGGACAGTGTGATAACAATGTTTAGATCATGTCAGCACATAGTAGTTATCAGCAAAATTGAACAGTACACTCCATTCAGTTGAATGCATTACTTTCTATTCAATTCATTCTGTGGTAAGGTTGTGTACATAACTACTCTGGGTGGTTTGGAACTGTACAGATATTGCATGTAGAGTGCTCAGTGCCATGGAATACTCCAATGCAAGCTGAATTCAGTAACCTACTTGGTACCATTTACAGTGGAACAGCCATTGACTTGGATTTCTTCTGCAAAGGCTAAAGTTCCACTGTGTAGAGAAGGTAATGTTACTGAAAGTAACTTCTGCTGCATAGGTAGCACACTCATAAAATTGATTGCAGACAACTCTAAATCATATGGTTAGTGCGCTAACAATGTTTAGATCATGTTAGCACATAGTAGGTATCAGCAAAATTGAACTATACCATTCAGTTGAATGCATTACTTTCTATTCAATGCATTCTGTGGTAAGGTTGTGTACATAACTGCTCTGGGTGGTTTGGAACTGTATAGATTTTGCATGTAGAGTGCTCAGTGCCATGGAATACTCCAATGCAATGTGAATTCACTAACCTACCTGGTACCATTTACAGTGGAACAGCCATTGACTTGGTTTACTTCTGCAAACGCTAAAGTTCCACTGTGTAGAGAATGTAATGTTACTGAAAGTAACTTCTGGAGAATAGGTAGCACACTCATAAAATTAGTTGCAGTCAACTCTAAATCATATGGATAGTGTGATAACAATGTTTAGATCATGTCAGCACATAGTAGTTATCAGCAAAATTGAACAGTACCCTGCATTCAGTTGAATGCATTACTTTCTATTCAATTCATTCTGTGGTAAGGTTGTGTACATAACTACTCTGGGTGGTTTGGAACTGTACAGATATTGCATGTAGAGTGCTCAGTGCCATGGAATACTCCAATGCAAGCTGAATTCAGTAACCTACGTGGTACCATTTACAGTGGAACAGCCATTGAACTGGTTTACTTCTGCAAAGGCTAAAGTTCCACTGTGTAGAGAATGTAATGTTACTGAAAGTAACTTCTGCTGCATAGGTAGCACACTCATAAAATTGATTGCAGACAACTCTAAATCATATGGTTAGTGCGCTAACAATGTTTAGATCATGTTAGCACATAGTAGGTATCAGCAAAATTGAACTATACCATTCAGTTGAATGCATTACTTTCTATTCAATGCATTCTGTGGTAAGGTTGTGTACATAACTGCTCTGGGTGGTTTGGAACTGTATAGATTTTGCATGTAGAGTGCTCAGTGCCATGGAATACTCCAATGCAATGTGAATTCACTAACCTACTTGGTACCATTTACAGTGGAACAGCCATTGACTTGGATTTCTTCTGCAAAGGCTAAAGTTCCACTGTGTAGAGAAGATAATGTTACAGAAAGTATCTTCTGCTGCATAGGTAGCACACTCATAAAATTGGTTGCAGACAACTCTAAATCATATGGTTAGTGCGCTAACAATGTTTAGATCATGTTAGCACATAGTAGGTATCAGCAAAATTGAACTATACACTCCATTCAGTTGAATGCATTACTTTCTATTCAATGCATTCTGTGGTAAGGTTGTGTACATAACTGCTCTGGGTGGTTTGGAACTGTATAGATTTTGCATGTAGAGTGCTCAGTGCCATGGAATACTCCAATGCAATGTGAATTCACTAACCTACCTGGTACCATTTACAGTGGAACAGCCATTGACTTGGTTTACTTCTGCAAACGCTAAAGTTCCACTGTGTAGAGAATGTAATGTTACTGAAAGTAACTTCTGGAGAATAGGTAGCACACTCATAAAATTAGTTGCAGTCAACTCTAAATCATATGGATAGTGTGATAACAATGTTTAGATCATGTCAGCACATAGTAGTTATCAGCAAAATTGAACAGTACCCTGCATTCAGTTGAATGCATTACTTTCTATTCAATTCATTCTGTGGTAAGGTTGTGTACATAACTACTCTGGGTGGTTTGGAACTGTACAGATATTGCATGTAGAGTGCTCAGTGCCATGGAATACTCCAATGCAAGCTGAATTCAGTAACCTACGTGGTACCATTTACAGTGGAACAGCCATTGAACTGGTTTACTTCTGCAAAGGCTAAAGTTCCACTGTGTAGAGAATGTAATGTTACTGAAAGTAACTTCTGGAGAATAGGTAGCACACTCAAAAAATTGATTGCAGACAAAGCTAAATCATATGGTTAGTGTGTTAACAATGTTTAGATCATGTCAGCACATAGTAGTTATCAGCAAAATTGAACTGTACACTCCATTGAGTTGAATGCATTACTTTCTATTCAATTCATTCTGTGGTAAGGTTGTGAACAGAACAACTCTGGGTGGTTTGGAACTGTACAGGTAATGCATGTAGAGTGCTCAGTGCCATGGAATACTCCAATGCAAGCTGAATTCAGTAACCTACTTGGTACCATTTACAGTGGAACAGCCATTGACTTGGTTTACTTCTACAAAGGCTAAAGTTCCACTGTGTAGAGACGGTAATGTTACTGAAAGTAACTTCTGCTGCATAGGT
Organism: Hypanus sabinus; assembly: GCF_030144855.1. NCBI lineage: Eukaryota > Metazoa > Chordata > Chondrichthyes > Myliobatiformes > Dasyatidae > Hypanus > Hypanus sabinus. The sequence continues at coordinate 78,183,309 of NC_082723.1, read as the reverse complement.
AGCACACTCATAAAATTGGTTGCAGAGAACTCGAAATCATATGGATAGTGTGATAACAATGTTTAGATCATGTCAGCACATAGTAGTTATCAGCAAAATTGAACTGTACACTCCATTGAGTTGAATGCTTTACTTTCTATTCAATTCATTCTGTGGTAAGGTTGTGAACATAACTACTCTGGGTGGTTTGGAACTGTACAGATAATGCATGTAGTGTGCTCAGTGCCATGGAATACTCCAATGCAAGCTGAATTCAGTAACCTACTTGGTACCATTTACACTGGAACAGCCATTGACTTGCTTTACTTCTACAAAGGCTAAAGTTCCACTGTGTAGAGAAGATAATGTTACTGAAAGTAACTTCTGCTGCATAGGTAGCACACTCATAAAATTGTTTGCAGAGAACTCTAAATCATATGGATAGTGTGATAACAATGTTTAGATCATGTCAGCACATAGTATGTATCAGCAAAATTGAACTGTACACTCCATTCACTTGAATGCATTACTTTCTATTCAATGCATTCTGTGGTAAGGTTGTGTACATAACTGCTCTGGGTGGTTTGGAACTGTATAGATTTTGCATGTAGAGTGCTCAGTGCCATGGAATACTCCAATGCAATGTGAATTCACTAACCTACCTGGTACCATTTACAGTGGAACAGCCATTGACTTGGTTTACTTCTGCAAACGCTAAAGTTCCACTGTGTAGAGAATGTAATGTTACTGAAAGTAACTTCTGGAGAATAGGTAGCACACTCATAAAATTAGTTGCAGTCAACTCTAAATTATATGGATAGTGTGATAACAATGTTTAGATCATGTCAGCACATAGTAGTTATCAGCAAAATTGAACAGTACACTCCATTGAGTTGAATGCATTACTTTCTATTCAATTCATTCTGTGGTAAGGTTGTGTACATAACTACTCTGGGTGGTTTGGAACTGTACAGATATTGCATGTAGAGTGCTCAGTGCCATGGAATACTCCAATGCAAGCTGAATTCAGTAACCTACGTGGTACCATTTACAGTGGAACAGCCATTGAACTGGTTTACTTCTGCAAAGGCTAAAGTTCCACTGTGTAGAGAATGTAATGTTACTGAAAGTAACTTCTGGAGAATAGGTAGCACACTCAAAAAATTGATTGCAGACAAAGCTAAATCATATGGTTAGTGTGTTAACAATGTTTAGATCATGTCAGCACATAGTAGTTATCAGCAAAATTGAACTGTACACTCCATTGAGTTGAATGCATTACTTTCTATTCAATTCATTCTGTGGTAAGGTTGTGAACAGAACAACTCTGGGTGGTTTGGAACTGTACAGGTAATGCATGTAGAGTGCTCAGTGCCATGGAATACTCCAATGCAAGCTGAATTCAGTAACCTACTTGGTACCATTTACAGTGGAACAGCCATTGACTTGGTTTACTTCTACAAAGGCTAAAGTTCCACTGTGTAGAGACGGTAATGTTACTGAAAGTAACTTCTGCTGCATAGGTAGCACACTCATAAAATTGGTTGCAGAGAACTCGAAATCATATGGATAGTGTGATAACAATGTTTAGATCATGTCAGCACATAGTAGTTATCAGCAAAATTGAACTGTACACTCCATTGAGTTGAATGCTTTACTTTCTATTCAATTCATTCTGTGGTAAGGTTGTGAACATAACTACTCTGGGTGGTTTGGAACTGTACAGATAATGCATGTAGAGTGCTCAGTGCCATGGAATACTCCAATGCAAGCTGAATTCAGTAACCTACTTGGTACCATTTACACTGGAACAGCCATTGACTTGCTTTACTTCTACAAAGGCTAAAGTTCCACTGTGTAGAGAAGATAATGTTACTGAAAGTAACTTCTGCTGCATAGGTAGCACACTCATAAAATTGTTTGCAGAGAACTCTAAATCATATGGATAGTGTGATAACAATGTTTAGATCATGTCAGCACATAGTAGGTATCAGCAAAATTGAACTGTACACTCCATTCACTTGAATGCATTACTTTCTATTCAATGCATTCTGTGGTAAGGTTGTGTACATAACTGCTCTGGGTGGTTTGGAACTGTATAGATTTTGCATGTAGAGTGCTCAGTGCCATGGAATACTCCAATGCAATGTGAATTCACTAACCTACCTGGTACCATTTACAGTGGAACAGCCATTGACTTGGTTTACTTCTGCAAACGCTAAAGTTCCACTGTGTAGAGAATGTAATGTTACTGAAAGTAACTTCTGGAGAATAGGTAGCACACTCATAAAATTAGTTGCATTCAACTCTAAATCATATGGATAGTGTGATAACAATGTTTAGATCATGTCAGCACATAGTAGTTATCAGCAAAATTGAACAGTACCCTGCATTCAGTTGAATGCATTACTTTCTATTCAATTCATTCTGTGGTAAGGTTGTGTACATAACTACTCTGGGTGGTTTGGAACTGTACAGATATTGCATGTAGAGTGCTCAGTGCCATGGAATACTCCAATGCAAGCTGAATTCAGTAACCTACTTGGTACCATTTACCGTGGAACATCCATTAACTTGGATTTCTTCTGCAAAGGCTAAAGTTCCACTGTGTAGAGAAGGTAATGTTACCAAAAGTAACTTCTGCTGCATAGGTAGCACACTCATAAAATTGGTTGCAGACAACTCTGAATCATATGGCTAGTGTGCAAACAATGTTTAGATCATGTCAGCACATAGTAGTTATTAGCAAAATTGAACTGTACACTCCATTCAGTTGAATGCAGTACTTTCTATTCAATTCATTCTGTGGTAAGGTTGTGAACATAACTACTCTGGGTGGTTTGGAACTGTACAGATAATGCATGTAGAGTGCTCAGTGCCATGGAATACTCCAATGCAAGCTGAATTCAGTAACCTACTTGGTACCATTTACACTGGAACAGCCATTGACTTGGTTTACTTCTACAAAGGCTAAAGTTCCACTGTGTAGTAAAGGTAATGTTACTGAAAGTAACTTCTGCTGCATAGGTAGCACACTCATAAAATTGGTTGCAGACAACTCTAAATCATATGGTTAGTGCGCTAACAATGTTTAGATCATGTTAGCACATAGTAGGTATCAGCAAAATTGAACTATACACTCCATTCAGTTGAATGCATTACTTTCTATTCAATGCATTCTGTGGTAAGGTTGTGTACATAACTGCTCTGGGTCGTTTGGAACGGTATAGATTTTGCATGTAGAGTGCTCAGTGCCATGGAATACTCCAATGCAATGTGAATTCACTAACCTACTTGGTACCATTTACAGTGGAACAGCCATTGACTTGGATTTCTTCTGCAAAGGCTAAAGTTCCACTGTGTAGAGAATGTAATGTTACTGAAAGTAACTTCTGGTGAATAGGTAGCACACTCATAAAATTAGTTGCAGTCAACTCTAAATCATATGGATAGTGTGATAACAATGTTTAGATCATGTCAGCACATAGTAGTTATCAGCAAAATTGAACAGTACCCTGCATTCAGTTGAATGCATTACTTTCTATTCAATTCATTCTGTGGTAAGGTTGTGTACATAACTACTCTGGGTGGTTTGGAACTGTACAGATATTGCATGTAGAGTGCTCAGTGCCATGGAATACTCCAATGCAAGCTGAATTCAGTAACCTACTTGGTACCATTTACAGTGGAACAGCCATTGACTTGGATTTCTTCTGCAAAGGCTAAAGTTCCACTGTGTAGAGAAGGTAATGTTACCAAAAGTAACTTCTGCTGCATAGGTAGCACACTCATAAAATTGGTTGCAGACAACTCTGAATCATATGGCTAGTGTGCAAACAATGTTTAGATCATGTCAGCACATAGTAGTTATTAGCAAAATTGAACTGTACACTCCATTGAGTTGAATGCAGTACTTTCTATTCAATTCATTCTGTGGTAAGGTTGTGAACATAACTACTCTGGGTGGTTTGGAACTATACAGATAATGCATGTAGAGTGCTCAGTGCCATGGAATACTCCAATGCAATGTGAATTCACTAACCTACCTGGTACCATTTACAGTGGAACAGCCATTGACTTGGTTTACTTCTGCAAACGCTAAAGTTCCACTGTGTAGAGAATGTAATGTTACTGAAAGTAACTTCTGGAGAATAGGTAGCACACTCATAAAATTAGTTGCAGTCAACTCTAAATTATATGGATAGTGTGATAACAATGTTTAGATCATGTCAGCACATAGTAGTTATCAGCAAAATTGAACAGTACACTCCATTCAGTTGAATGCATTACTTTCTATTCAATTCATTCTGTGGTAAGGTTGTGTACATAACTACTCTGGGTGGTTTGGAACTGTACAGATATTGCATGTAGAGTGCTCAGTGCCATGGAATACTCCAATGCAAGCTGAATTCAGTAACCTACTTGGTACCATTTACAGTGGAACAGCCATTGACTTGGATTTCTTCTGCAAAGGCTAAAGTTCCACTGTGTAGAGAAGGTAATGTTACTGAAAGCAACTTCTGCTGCATAGGTAGCACACTCATAAAATTGGTTGCAGACAACTCTAAATCATATGGTTAGTGCGCTAACAATGTTTAGATCATGTTAGCACATAGTAGGTATCAGCAAAATTGAACTATACACTCCATTCAGTTGAATGCATTACTTTCTATTCAATGCATTCTGTGGTAAGGTTGTGTACATAACTGCTCTGGGTGGTTTGGAACTGTACAGATAATGCATGTGGAGTGCTCAGTGCCATGGAATACTCCAATGCAATGTGAATTCACTAACCTACTTGGTACCATTTACAGTGGAACAGCCATTGACTTGGATTTCTTCTGCAAACGCTAAAGTTCCACTGTGTAGAGAATGTAATGTTACTGAAAGTAACTTCTGGAGAATAGGTAGCACACTCATAAAATTAGTTGCAGTCAACTCTAAATTATATGGATAGTGTGATAACAATGTTTAGATCATGTCAGCACATAGTAGTTATCAGCAAAATTGAACAGTACACTCCATTCAGTTGAATGCATTACTTTCTATTCAATTCATTCTGTGGTAAGGTTGTGTACATAACTACTCTGGGTGGTTTGGAACTGTACAGATATTGCATGTAGAGTGCTCAGTGCCACGGAATACTCCAATGCAAGCTGAATTCAGTAACCTACTTGGTACCATTTACAGTGGAACAGCCATTGACTTGGATTTCTTCTGCAAAGGCTAAAGTTCCACTGTGTAGAGAAGGTAATGTTACTGAAAGTAACTTCTGCTGCATAGGTAGCACACTCATAAAATTGGTTGCAGACAACTCTAAATCATATGGTTAGTGCGCTAACAATGTTTAGATCATGTTAGCACATAGTAGGTATCAGCAAAATTGAACTATACACTCCATTCAGTTGAATGCATTACTTTCTATTCAATGCATTCTGTGGTAAGGTTGTGTACATAACTGCTCTGGGTGGTTTGGAACTGTACAGATAATGCATGTAGAGTGCTCAGTGCCATGGAATACTCCAATGCAATGTGAATTCACTAACCTACTTGGTACCATTTACAGTGGAACAGCCATTGACTTGGATTTCTTCTGCAAACGCTAAAGTTCCACTGTGTAGAGAATGTAATGTTACTGAAAGTAACTTCTGGTGAATAGGTAGCACACTCATAAAATTAGTTGCAGTCAACTCTAAATCATATGGATAGTGTGATAACAATGTTTAGATCATGTCAGCACATAGTAGTTATCAGCAAAATTGAACAGTACCCTGCATTCAGTTGAATGCATTACTTTCTATTCAATTCATTCTGTGGTAAGGTTGTGTACATAACTACTCTGGGTGGTTTGGAACTGTACAGATAATGCATGTAGAGTGCTCAGTGCCACGGAATACTCCAATGCAAGCTGAATTCAGTAACCTACTTGGTACCATTTACACTGGAACAGCCATTGACTTGGTTTACTTCTACAAAGGCTAAAGTTCCACTGTGTAGAGAAGGTAATGTTACTGAAAGTAACTTCTGCTGCATAGGTAGCACACTCATAAAATTGTTTGCAGACAACTCTAAATCATATGGATAGTGTGATAACAATGTTTAGATCATGTCAGCACATAGTAGGTATCAGCAAAATTGAACTGTACACTCCATTCACTTGAATGCATTACTTTCTATTCAATGCATTCTGTGGTAAGGTTGTGTACATAACTGCTCTGGGTGGTTTGGAACTGTATAGATTTTGCATGTAGAGTGCTCAGTGCCATGGAATACTCCAATGCAATGTGAATTCACTAACCTACCTGGTACCATTTACAGTGGAACAGCCATTGACTTGGTTTACTTCTGCAAACGCTAAAGTTCCACTGTGTAGAGAATGTAATGTTACTGAAAGTAACTTCTGGAGAATAGGTAGCACACTCATAAAATTAGTTGCAGTCAACTCTAAATCATATGGATAGTGTGATAACAATGTTTAGATCATGTCAGCACATAGTAGTTATCAGCAAAATTGAACAGTACCCTGCATTCAGTTGAATGCATTACTTTCTATTCAATTCATTCTGTGGTAAGGTTGTGTGCATAACTACTCTGGGTGGTTTGGAACTGTACAGATAATGCATGTAGAGTGCTCAGTGCCACGGAATACTCCAATGCAAGCTGAATTCAGTAACCTACTTGGTACCATTTACACTGGAACAGCCATTGACTTGGTTTACTTCTACAAAGGCTAAAGTTCCACTGTGTAGAGAAGGTAATGTTACTGAAAGTAACTTCTGCTGCATAGGTAGCACACTCATAAAATTGTTTGCAGACAACTCTAAATCATATGGATAGTGTGATAACAATGTTTAGATCATGTCAGCACATAGTAGGTATCAGCAAAATTGAACTGTACACTCCATTCACTTGAATGCATTACTTTCTATTCAATGCATTCTGTGGTAAGGTTGTGTACATAACTGCTCTGGGTGGTTTGGAACTGTATAGATTTTGCATGTAGAGTGCTCAGTGCCATGGAATACTCCAATGCAATGTGAATTCACTAACCTACCTGGTACCATTTACAGTGGAACAGCCATTGACTTGGTTTACTTCTGCAAACGCTAAAGTTCCACTGTGTAGAGAATGTAATGTTACTGAAAGTAACTTCTGGAGAATAGGTAGCACACTCATAAAATTAGTTGCAGTCAACTCTAAATTATATGGATAGTGTGATAACAATGTTTAGATCATGTCAGCACATAGTAGTTATCAGCAAAATTGAACAGTACACTCCATTCAGTTGAATGCATTACTTTCTATTCAATTCATTCTGTGGTAAGGTTGTGTACATAACTACTCTGGGTGGTTTGGAACTGTACAGATATTGCATGTAGAGTGCTCAGTGCCATGGAATACTCCAATGCAAGCTGAATTCAGTAACCTACTTGGTACCATTTACAGTGGAACAGCCATTGACTTGGATTTCTTCTGCAAAGGCTAAAGTTCCACTGTGTAGAGAAGGTAATGTTACTGAAAGCAACTTCTGCTGCATAGGTAGCACACTCATAAAATTGGTTGCAGACAACTCTAAATCATATGGTTAGTGCGCTAACAATGTTTAGATCATGTTAGCACATAGTAGGTATCAGCAAAATTGAACTATACACTCCATTCAGTTGAATGCATTACTTTCTATTCAATGCATTCTGTGGTAAGGTTGTGTACATAACTGCTCTGGGTGGTTTGGAACTGTACAGATAATGCATGTGGAGTGCTCAGTGCCATGGAATACTCCAATGCAATGTGAATTCACTAACCTACTTGGTACCATTTACAGTGGAACAGCCATTGACTTGGATTTCTTCTGCAAACGCTAAAGTTCCACTGTGTAGAGAATGTAATGTTACTGAAAGTAACTTCTGGAGAATAGGTAGCACACTCATAAAATTAGTTGCAGTCAACTCTAAATTATATGGATAGTGTGATAACAATGTTTAGATCATGTCAGCACATAGTAGTTATCAGCAAAATTGAACAGTACACTCCATTCAGTTGAATGCATTACTTTCTATTCAATTCATTCTGTGGTAAGGTTGTGTACATAACTACTCTGGGTGGTTTGGAACTGTACAGATATTGCATGTAGAGTGCTCAGTGCCACGGAATACTCCAATGCAAGCTGAATTCAGTAACCTACTTGGTACCATTTACAGTGGAACAGCCATTGACTTGGATTTCTTCTGCAAAGGCTAAAGTTCCACTGTGTAGAGAAGGTAATGTTACTGAAAGTAACTTCTGCTGCATAGGTAGCACACTCATAAAATTGGTTGCAGACAACTCTAAATCATATGGTTAGTGCGCTAACAATGTTTAGATCATGTTAGCACATAGTAGGTATCAGCAAAATTGAACTATACACTCCATTCAGTTGAATGCATTACTTTCTATTCAATGCATTCTGTGGTAAGGTTGTGTACATAACTGCTCTGGGTGGTTTGGAACTGTACAGATAATGCATGTAGAGTGCTCAGTGCCATGGAATACTCCAATGCAATGTGAATTCACTAACCTACTTGGTACCATTTACAGTGGAACAGCCATTGACTTGGATTTCTTCTGCAAACGCTAAAGTTCCACTGTGTAGAGAATGTAATGTTACTGAAAGTAACTTCTGGTGAATAGGTAGCACACTCATAAAATTAGTTGCAGTCAACTCTAAATCATATGGATAGTGTGATAACAATGTTTAGATCATGTCAGCACATAGTAGTTATCAGCAAAATTGAACAGTACCCTGCATTCAGTTGAATGCATTACTTTCTATTCAATTCATTCTGTGGTAAGGTTGTGTACATAACTACTCTGGGTGGTTTGGAACTGTACAGATAATGCATGTAGAGTGCTCAGTGCCACGGAATACTCCAATGCAAGCTGAATTCAGTAACCTACTTGGTACCATTTACAGTGGAACAGCCATTGACTTGGATTTCTTCTGCAAAGGCTAAAGTTCCACTGTGTAGAGAAGGTAATGTTACTGAAAGTAACTTCTGCTGCATAGGTAGCACACTCATAAAATTGGTTGCAGACAACTCTAAATCATATGGTTAGTGCGCTAACAATGTTTAGATCATGTTAGCACATAGTAGGTATCAGCAAAATTGAACTATACACTCCATTCAGTTGAATGCATTACTTTCTATTCAATGCATTCTGTGGTAAGGTTGTGTACATAACTGCTCTGGGTGGTTTGGAACTGTACAGATAATGCATGTAGAGTGCTCAGTGCCATGGAATACTCCAATGCAATGTGAATACACTAACCTACTTGGTACCATTTACAGTGGAACAGCCATTGACTTGGATTTCTTCTGCAAACGCTAAAGTTCCACTGTGTAGAGAATGTAATGTTACTGAAAGTAACTTCTGGTGAATAGGTAGCACACTCATAAAATTAGTTGCAGTCAACTCTAAATCATATGGATAGTGTGATAACAATGTTTAGATCATGTCAGCACATAGTAGTTATCAGCAAAATTGAACAGTACCCTGCATTCAGTTGAATGCATTACTTTCTATTCAATTCATTCTGTGGTAAGGTTGTGTACATAACTACTCTGGGTGGTTTGGAACTGTACAGATAATGCATGTAGAGTGCTCAGTGCCATGGAATACTCCAATGCAAGCTGAATTCAGTAACCTACTTGGTACCATTTACACTGGAACAGCCATTGACTTGGCTTACTTCTACAAAGGCTAAAGTTCCACTGTGTAGAGAAGGTAATGTTACTGAAAGTAACTTCTGCTGCATAGGTAGCACACTCATAAAATTGTTTGCAGACAACTCTAAATCATATGGATAGTGTGATAACAATGTTTAGATCATGTCAGCACATAGTAGGTATCAGCAAAATTGAACTGTACACTCCATTCACTTGAATGCATTACTTTCTATTCAATGCATTCTGTGGTAAGGTTGTGTACATAACTGCTCTGGGTGGTTTGGAACTGTATAGATTTTGCATGTAGAGTGCTCAGTGCCATGGAATACTCCAATGCAAGCTGAATTCAGTAACCTACTTGGTACCATTTACAGTGGAACAGCCATTGACTTGGATTTCTTCTGCAAAGGCTAAAGTTCCACTGTGTAGAGAAGGTAATGTTACTGAAAGCAACTTCTGCTGCATAGGTAGCACACTCATAAAATTGGTTGCAGACAACTCTACATCATATGGTTAGTGCGCTAACAATGTTTAGATCATGTTAGCACATAGTAGGTATCAGCAAAATTGAACTATACACTCCATTCAGTTGAATGCATTACTTTCTATTCAATGCATTCTGTGGTAAGGTTGTGTACATAACTGCTCTGGGTGGTTTGGAACTGTACAGATAATGCATGTGGAGTGCTCAGTGCCATGGAATACTCCAATGCAATGTGAATTCACTAACCTACTTGGTACCATTTACAGTGGAACAGCCATTGACTTGGATTTCTTCTGCAAACGCTAAAGTTCCACTGTGTAGAGAATGTAATGTTACTGAAAGTAACTTCTGGAGAATAGGTAGCACACTCATAAAATTAGTTGCATTCAACTCTAAATTATATGGATAGTGTGATAACAATGTTTAGATCATGTCAGCACATAGTAGTTATCAGCAAAATTGAACAGTACACTCCATTCAGTTGAATGCATTACTTTCTATTCAATTCATTCTGTGGTAAGGTTGTGTACATAACTACTCTGGGTGGTTTGGAACTGTACAGATATTGCATGTAGAGTGCTCAGTGCCACGGAATACTCCAATGCAAGCTGAATTCAGTAACCTACTTGGTACCATTTACAGTGGAACAGCCATTGACTTGGATTTCTTCTGCAAAGGCTAAAGTTCCACTGTGTAGAGAAGGTAATGTTACTGAAAGTAACTTCTGCTGCATAGGTAGCACACTCATAAAATTGGTTGCAGACAACTCTAAATCATATGGTTAGTGCGCTAACAATGTTTAGATCATGTTAGCACATAGTAGGTATCAGCAAAATTGAACTATACACTCCATTCAGTTGAATGCATTACTTTCTATTCAATGCATTCTGTGGTAAGGTTGTGTACATAACTGCTCTGGGTGGTTTGGAACTGTACAGATAATGCATGTAGAGTGCTCAGTGCCATGGAATACTCCAATGCAATGTGAATTCACTAACCTACTTGGTACCATTTACAGTGGAACAGCCATTGACTTGGATTTCTTCTGCAAACGCTAAAGTTCCACTGTGTAGAGAATGTAATGTTACTGAAAGTAACTTCTGGTGAATAGGTAGCACACTCATAAAATTAGTTGCAGTCAACTCTAAATCATATGGATAGTGTGATAACAATGTTTAGATCATGTCAGCACATAGTAGTTATCAGCAAAATTGAACAGTACCCTGCATTCAGTTGAATGCATTACTTTCTATTCAATTCATTCTGTGGTAAGGTTGTGTACATAACTACTCTGGGTGGTTTGGAACTGTACAGATAATGCATGTAGAGTGCTCAGTGCCACGGAATACTCCAATGCAAGCTGAATTCAGTAACCTACTTGGTACCATTTACACTGGAACAGCCATTGACTTGGTTTACTTCTACAAAGGCTAAAGTTCCACTGTGTAGAGAAGGTAATGTTACTGAAAGTAACTTCTGCTGCATAGGTAGCACACTCATAAAATTGTTTGCAGACAACTCTAAATCATATGGATAGTGTGATAACAATGTTTAGATCATGTCAGCACATAGTAGGTATCAGCAAAATTGAACTGTACACTCCATTCACTTGAATGCATTACTTTCTATTCAATGCATTCTGTGGTAAGGTTGTGTACATAACTGCTCTGGGTGGTTTGGGAACTGTATAGATTTTGCATGTAGAGTGCTCAGTGCCATGGAATACTCCAATGCAATGTGAATTCACTAACCTACCTGGTACCATTTACAGTGGAACAGCCATTGACTTGGTTTACTTCTGCAAACGCTAAAGTTCCACTGTGTAGAGAATGTAATGTTACTGAAAGTAACTTCTGGAGAATAGGTAGCACACTCATAAAATTAGTTGCAGTCAACTCTAAAATCATATGGATAGTGTGATAACAATGTTTAGATCATGTCAGCACATAGTAGTTATCAGCAAAATTGAACAGTACCCTGCATTCAGTTGAATGCATTACTTTCTATTCAATTCATTCTGTGGTAAGGTTGTGTGCATAACTACTCTGGGTGGTTTGGAAACTGTACAGATAATGCATGTAGAGTGCTCAGTGCCACGGAATACTCCAATGCAAGCTGAATTCAGTAACCTACTTGGTACCATTTACACTGGAAACAGCCATTGACTTGTTTTTACTTCTACAAAGGCTAAAGTTCCACTGTGTAGAGAAGGTAATGTTACTGAAAGTAACTTCTGCTGCATAGGTAGCACACTCATAAAATTGTTTGCAGACAACTCTAAATCATATGGATAGTGTGATAACAATGTTTAGATCATGTCAGCACATAGTAGGTATCAGCAAAATTGAAACTGTACACTCCATTCACTTGAATGCATTACTTTCTATTCAATGCATTCTGTGGTAAGGTTGTGTACATAACTGCTCTGGGTGGTTTGGAACTGTATAGATTTTTGCATGTAGAGTGCTCAGTGCCATGGAATACTCCAATGCAATGTGAATTCACTAACCTACCTGGTACCATTTACAGTGGAACAGCCATTGACTTGGTTTACTTCTGCAAACGCTAAAGTTCCACTGTGTAGAGAATGTAATGTTACTGAAAGTAACTTCTGGAGAATAGGTAGCACACTCATAAAAATTAGTTGCAGTCAACTCTAAAATTATATGGATAGTGTGATAACAATGTTTAGATCATGTCAGCACATAGTAGTTATCAGCAAAATTGAACAGTACACTCCATTCAGTTGAATGCATTACTTTTCTATTCAATTCATTCTGTGGTAAGGTTGTGTACATAACTACTCTGGGTGGTTTTGGAAACTGTACAGATATTGCATGTAGAGTGCTCAGTGCCATGGAATACTCCAATGCAAGCTGAATTCAGTAACCTACTTGGTACCATTTACAGTGGAAACAGCCATTGACTTGGATTTCTTCTGCAAAGGCTAAAGTTCCACTGTGTAGAGAAGGTAATGTTACTGAAAGCAACTTCTGCTGCATAGGTAGCACACTCATAAAATTGGTTGCAGGACAACTCTAAATCATATGGTTAGTGCGCTAACAATGTTTTAGATCATGTTAGCACATAGTAGGTATCAGCAAAAATTGAACTATACACTCCATTCAGTTGAATGCATTACTTTTCTATTCAATGCATTCTGTGGTAAGGTTGTGTACATAACTGCTCTGGGTGGTTTGGAACTGTACAGATAATGCATGTGGAGTGCTCAGTGCCATGGAATACTCCAATGCAATGTGAATTCACTAACCTACTTGGTACCATTTACAGTGGAACAGCCATTGACTTGGATTTCTTCTGCAAACGCTAAAGTTCCACTGTGTAGAGAATGTAATGTTACTGAAAGTAACTTCTGGAGAATAGGTAGCACACTCATAAAATTAGTTGCAGTCAACTCTAAATTATATGGATAGTGTGATAACAATGTTTTAGATCATGTCAGCACATAGTAGTTATCAGCAAAATTGAAACAGTACACTCCATTCAGTTGAATGCATTACTTTCTATTCAATTCATTCTGTGGTAAGGTTGTGTACATAACTACTCTGGGTGGTTTGGAAACTGTACAGATATTGCATGTAGAGTGCTCAGTGCCACGGAATACTCCAATGCAAGCTGAATTCAGTAACCTACTTGGTACCATTTACAGTGGAACAGCCATTGACTTGGATTTCTTCTGCAAAGGCTAAAGTTCCACTGTGTAGAGAAGGTAATGTTACTGAAAGTAACTTCTGCTGCATAGGTAGCACACTCATAAAATTGGTTGCAGACAACTCTAAAATCATATGGTTAGTGCGCTAAACAATGTTTAGATCATGTTAGCACATAGTAGGTATCAGCAAAAATTGAAACTATACACTCCATTCAGTTGAATGCATTACTTTTTCTATTCAATGCA